>NW_016174684.1:0-9919 GCF_001687245.7 Rhagoletis zephyria
TGAGCTTCCACGACATAGAATTAGTGTAGTAAATTTAAATGAAGCGGCTGCGCTGGTCTCGGCATATCAAACCAGTGGATATAAACGATCCAGCTTTGGAGGTATTCAACCCGACTGGTGGTTGGTAGAGGAAGACTTTGCTTCACTTGACATTAACACACGTCGGAAGAGAAGCGATTGGTGTGATATAATAGACCTTTTTGGTACTTTATTTTAATTTAATATAATTTAATTCGTTTACTTTATTCCATGTATTTTTTTCTAATCGTTATCCTTTTATCTAGTTTTCCATTTTAGTGCATCTGTGATATTTCTATGGCGTTTTTCTCAAAAGATATCAGACAACATGAAGAATTAAAGCTGATTCAAAATCAGCATGGAGAGGTGTATCAAAGAACACTACTCTAATATCTAGGTCAGGATCAATCAAAATTTGATAGAGCCCTATGTTAAGTTGATGAGTATACGCGTTTTGTGAGTAATGATAAACGACTACACTGAGAGAAAAAAAAAGTTGCATTAAAAACAAAAAGCGTGCTAAATTTGAAAATATACGCTAATGAAAGAGCACCAACCTAACTCGAAATAAATTTTAGCACGCAAATTTTAATATTTAATATGTAAATATTTAATTCAAATACGCCCACTTTAAAATGAATCGTTTTGCACTTCACGGATGCATTTTAATAATTAAGATAAACGAACCCTGATTTGAACCCTGACTCTCTGGAAATTAACACATTATGAAAATCATCCTAGCGCCCTCAGCTACAGCCAGAGCCAAGTGAATGTGCTTTCACCAGTTGAATCTACACCACAGCACACGTGCGTGGTATTCAAGTATTATTTTTAAATACGAACATTTTAAAACGATAATAAAATAAAAAATAATCATTTGTACTATGCGTTGTTTCACTCAGTGAATCTATAATATTTTTCTTAATATTACAGCGCGCTTTTTCTCTCAGTGTACGCATTACCTAAAAAAATAGTTATTCAAGAGACTTTTTTTATCTTCATACTGTAAGTAAACATATTAAATATTTTTCCACTTGTACTTACGGTGGTGATAATGTAAATAGGGAAGATACATGTTAGAGAGTGGCTATTTTTCTTTATTTAAAAAATTTGTATTATTTTTTATGAAAATATTGCCTTCTATCCAAAAAAAATAGTGTAAATCAAAATTTTAAACTTTTTTAGAACACTTTTAAAAATTCAACGAATTTTAACAAATGTGCGTCAAAACTTATAACTGGTTAATCAGAGTTTTTAGAGTTTGACTTCGCTGTTTTGTAGCCCATTAAATTTTAGTACAATAAGTAAATACTGTTGATTTTTGGCCATTTTTTGTTCACTCATTTTCTTCCATATAAAGTTTGTTCGAAAAATTTTTTTTTTGGTGAAAATTAGCAACACCTTCCATAAAAAAAGTTGCCGAAAATCAATAGTAAGCTGCTAAAAAATTTGTACTCTGTTATAATAAAACTGAATGGGCTACAAAACTGCATACTCAGAATGTTTTGAAGAAATCGAATTGTCGAATTTTGCTTATTTTGTGTAGAAAGTTTAACATTTTTGCTTACATGATTTTAGTTAGATAACGAGCTACACTTTCATAAAAAGCTAATAATCATTAAATTAACGAAAGGGAAATAGCCAAAGAATGCTAAAATATTTACTTCTTATTTATATTTTCGCCACTGTATACCACCTACCAGAACAGACTGGGTAAATAAATACCCGTATAAAAACTAGTATTTTATTGGTAGCTTAATCTGGTGTACTGGATAAAGGTTGTATAAATTTCACAACAGCAGGCTATGTTCGTTTATCTGAGACTAAAAAAAAAAAAATAATATTTGGAAACTGTTCTGGTAGGTTATAGTAGTTAATATATGCTATTTGTTTGTGTAAAAACATGTAGCCTTTATAAATACATATTTTTGAGGATATGTACTATGTCGTTTTGCAAATGAAATACGCATGACTGTATGACCATGATTGTATAAATGTAAGTATGTATGTATGTTTGTATGTTAAGTAAAAGCAAAAAAGTGTAAATACCTTTCAATTTTAATTTTGGCGGTGAGTAAACGATCGAACCATTCGAATCGGTATGAAAATAAATGTCAAAATACGCTAAAAGGTCTGCAATGAAACAGAGAAAAAAACAAAAGAAAAAACAAAAACAACAAAAATAAAGGCGCATTTTAATGAAAATGAATTTGTGGCAAAATACTTATAAAAACTATTGTGTATTATTGAGCAGAAAGCAGCAATCAATAAACAAGTGTGTGTAGTGAAATAGTAGGCAAGTGTGCAGTGAAGTGTTGAAAAGTGAAAATAAATAGTAGAAAATTTAAAAAAAAAAACATTTTTCTCTAGAACATAAAAGTGATGAGCTTTTAAGTTAAATAGAAGAATTTGGTTAGGAAAAGAACTACAATTAGGAAAGTTCTCTTTTAACAAATATAACGGCAATTCGTCTAAAAGCCGATATGTCGGTTTAGTTACGTGGTGTAACAGNTTATTTAAAAAATGTGAAATTGTTGTAACAGCGCGAAACAAGTTTGTTTCAGAATCGTTTTTATGCTTTCATTTTACATCTATGGACGGGATCGTAAACGTAAACGCAAACGTAAAAGTGAAAGTCTTCGGCATTGTTAACATAAACGTAAGCGTAAAAAAGTTAATGTAAACCTTAACGTAAATATGAATGTAACGTAAACACAAACGTAAACGTAACCGTAAAAGTAAACGTAAACGTAAGAGTCAACGGCAACGTAAATGTTAAAGTAAGCGTAAACAAAACCGTAAATTTAAATGTAAGCGTAAACTTTAAAGTAAATATTAACGTGACGTCAACGTCTATGCAAACGGGAACGTAAACGTAAACCCAAATTTTAAATAAAAGTCAATGGCAACGTAAGTATCAACGTAAACGGAAATAAAAATGTGAATGTAAACGTAAACGTCAATGTAAATCTTAACTTAAATGCAATTAAACGTGGAAGTAAACGCAAACGTAAAAATGAAACTCAACGGTAACGGAAAGGTCAACGTAAACGTAACTTTTTACGCAAATAAAAACGTTAACGTAACTTTTTAGGTATATTAAAACGTTAACGTAAATTCCTACGTAAATAAAAACGTAAACGGAAATTTCTACGTAAATAAAAACGTATACGTAAGCATGAACGTTAACGGGAACGGGAACGTAAACGCAAATGATAAAGAAAAAGTCAGTGGTAACGTGTACATCAACGTAAAAGTAAACAAAAATGTAAATGTTAACTTAAACGTAAACCTTAACGTAAAAATAAATATAACCGTAGACATTTTTTAATTTTTTTCTTTTTAAGTGTCTACATACATATGTATGTATATTCATACAGGGTTTGCGTCATTTTCATACAAATAAGCTGGTGTCTATGTGTGTGCGAATATGTTACATCCCAGCACAAAAAACACGATTACCACAGAAATTAAAATGGAATCGAATTAGGCGATGGGAGTCGCTCAACCTGTCGCTTCAAGAAGGCATTACTTTAACATGGGCATGTCATTGCATTTGCATAAGCACTTACCCGCAGCATTACCTTCGAACGAAGGGAGAACGCAGTATTGCATTTGTGTTGTTCAATTGGTAACGGTAGAAGAAGAATTTTTGAATTAGAACACGTTACAACTAAAAGTGATTACCGATTTTTTGCTGGGATATGGCGGATTAATGACACCAATGCACTCCTATACACAAACAAGCACCACAGACCCAGGCAGGAGATTTCTCTAGCCCAAAAATAGTTCGAGATGCATTTCTTTTCCCACAACACTAGTTCCCGCTCAAACAACGAACAACGACTTTAACCGTCTACTTTTTAATGGAGGTTTCATTGACGGCGATGGACAGTTGCCGCATAAGCATTTCAATGTAGACAGTTCAGAGATAAACTAAACGAAAAAATTCGTGTCCGTTTACAATTGTTGTAGCCGAGCGCGATCCGTGAGCCGATCTTACATAAACAACAACAACGCAATACTTTTCTGCGTGCACGTTGAAGCTTGCGCACAGCAGAACGAATCATGATTAGATTTGAATTTTTGACACTTCGTCTGCCAGCAGAAATCGGAGTTTTTTAAGTATCCTGCAACCAGTTCAAGTGTTATCTCTTAGATACTATCTCAGAACTAGTAACTTTATTTCATGGCGACACTTGCGCACTGCAGGGGACCCACTTGCATACAGCTGCAAATGTACGCTCCAAACATGTACAATAATTAACTGCATTCAGTGAATTTAAATGAGCCCAATGTTCAGCACATTTGTTCATGGCCAAGCTAGGTGCAACACAAAAAAAAAACTGTAACAAAAACAAGCAACGCGGTCAACTTGACACGTATGTACTGGTCACACAAATATATACATATATATATATAAACAAACAACAACAATAAAAAATGGCTTATGCACACATGCACGTTTATTGTCGCTATCGCAGCTTATTTGAGTCCCTACTATGTACCATTTGGCAAGCGCACATATGTACATATGTACATATGTATGTATGAAAGTGTGAATAAGTGTGCGTGTGTAAGCACGCTAATGTCCTTGCTGCACTGCACTGCCTGCTACACACACACACACACTCACACAAAATACGCGTACGTGTGTAGGTATTATTTAAGCATTGCGCGTTGTTGTTAGCCTTCAGCCGATGTGGCTGTATGCATTTTAACAAAATTTAAAAGCGAAACGAGCGCAATAATGAAGCTTTTTCTTTTTTCTCTTTAATATGCGGCGCAAGCAGAACAAAAAAAAAATATGAATTTTTTTTTAAACAATATGTGCCGTAGCACTTCAGTAGGAGAATGACGTTGGAGCGAATGCAACTGAATATGCTTATAGCTGTAGTTGCAAAAAAAAAATTCACATTGATGTCGCATATGTGCACTTGCAGTAGTAATAAAAGCTTACGCTGTTAACGATTTTTTCGGCTTTGCTCATAATGGAAACTTTAATTGTTGCGCCTAAAAGGGCTACACTACAATTTGCAGTTACGAGTATTACAATTTTCTCGCTAGTGCTGCTGAAATTTTTTATATTAATGCCGAGTCCCCTAAATGACTTTTGAAACTAGATTTCGTTCGTGCTTGTTATATTTGGGGGGAGCATTTTCGGAGTGTTACTTAAACATAGTTATATGTATATACGTCTAAACAATTTCGAATATTGGGGCAAAGTCATTAGACTCTTACTTTTGCGCCTTCTACCAGCATATTTGAGTGTTCATTCTTCTGAGGGGCGGTAACTGTCTTTTGTGTGAATGTACCCTCTTCGGACTGTGATTTTAGGATAATACAGTAGCAATAAGGCCGCCGGCAGCCAAACATAAAGAATCCACCTGCTGGCATTTCGTTGCCTGCTTCTGCCTGATTTCTCTTTCTCTTGACGGCTTCCCTAATCGTTTGGGCCTAAAGCAGTGAAGGCGAGAATATTTGGATATGTCGCGTGTGGTTAGGTTGCATCAAAATCGCGCTCTGCTGGACTCCGGAACATAAAAATATTGAACCAAAAAAAATGATATAGCTCAAACGATGGCCAGACTCGTTAAGTCATCTTTTGAATGGCCGATTTTATCGGAATACAAGAAAGTATTGAGCTATCGAAATTTATTGTAAGAAAATTTTATCGCGTTATCGAAATTTATCGAGTTATTGAGTGATAAAAAAAAGAACAGTTATCGAAATTTATTGTTAGTTATCAAAATTTTTCGAGTTTCGATTTTAGTCAAGTTATCGAAATTTTGTGCTTTTGAAGTTGATCGAGTTATCGAGGCTAATGAGCCTTTTAGTTATCCAAATTTATCAATGGTTATCGAAATTAGTCGAGTCATCGATTCTCATCAAGCTATCGGAATTTACTGTTTTCGAATTTGGTGTATGGTAGTTTAGAATTATCAGACTTTTACGTGATCCAAGTGCAACGGGAGATAAAGAAGAAGTGGAAGAAAATTGTATTGTCTGAGTGCCTACCAAGGTGTTTAGACCAAAGCCTCACAATCTTTAATCATTTGCGGGTGTGGGAATTCGGTGTGAAATTTAGTCTCACCGCATGAATACAAATCGAAGCCTTTCCCATCGATATAATTAGCAGAAGTGAGAGTTGAGGATTTGTAAACAAACCAAATAAGATCCTCTCCCCGCGTTCGTTTAACTCTACGGCGCAAAAAGCTTGCAGTTGCACATACCTTGGCTATTGCGAAGGATTTTCTGAGCTGACTCGAGGCCCTTACTCTGCAGTAGGGAATCTCAGTGAAGAAGACCAGTTTCGTTTTAGGCACCAGGATCTAGTATCCTTGAAACAGATAATAGAGAAGGAGAGAGAGAGGAAGTCGCGTGCAATTAGCCCACAATTGGCAAATACATATGCATGTATGTATGTATGTATTTGAACGAGTATGTAGTTCTAGTAAGAAGTACGTAGTCTGCATGCACCCTCTCCAAATTCAGCTTCACCGTCATAGTTTTTAAGAAGTGTAGTCCATTTAACTATTAAATTCCCTTTTTGATTTCAAAGACCAGAGCAAATCGATTTCAAGTATTTTTTTTTTTAAATAACGTAATAACGTACGTTACCGTAGGCAAAATAATGGTACAATCTACATTTGTACTTATGTATGTATGTATATGATATTGTTGTAGCTGGCTAGTCTGACAGGTTAACGCTAAGAGCTATATACATACATTTGTATGTGTGCCCATGTACTTTTTAATTATTGTTGTTGCAGCTTTTTGTACGACTATGTAGTCACGGACGGCCAAGTGAGAATTGCAAGCCTTGACACATATTTGCATCACAAGTGCAGTAAATGACGACAAATACATACATACATACATGCGTATGGAAATAGTATCTGTAAGTATATAAAGACATGGGCATGCAATCAACATGCGCTTAGCACAGAAAGTTTGCCAATGCAGCAAACAAACAAACAAACAAACAAACAAACAAACAGCTTACCTATGATATCGCATATGCCAAGCATAGATATGTGGATATACTACATGTGTACATATAGGTACAATCAATGTATGTATGTATGTTTTATGGGGTGACCCTTAAATGTAGGAAGTAAATTTATACATAAAATTTGCCAAGGCTCAACCCCAAAGTCGATGCTTCTATAGTTGAAGATATCACATATAAATGTTGGTCCCGCTTGAAGTCGGTTAAGGCATGACGCACAGGGGTAAAAGTTTAGATTACCCTATGAAGACGTCTTAGCAGACTCCAATTAGGACCAAAATTTATATGTGATATCTTCGAGTATGGTAGTATCGATTTTGGTTATTACATGAAAGAAAATAATAATTTTAATTTTTTGGATCTCTGTAGAGGAATATGTAGATTTTCCCCATGTGCGACGCGTTTTAACCGTCTCCCATCGGGGTCAACATTTATACGTGATATCTGTGATCTGCACATTTGCCGAAGAAACCCTTAGAGGCCTAAAAATTCTTTATAAAAATTTGTTTTATGTACATTTGTTTTTTTTTTTTGTATAAGCAATTCGTCTTTGCACTTATCTTTTTATAACCAATATCCGCCAGAGGGCGCGCCAGTGAAAAACTTTCACATTTTTTTACGTTTTAACCGAAAAAAGTAAGAATTTTTTTTCATACTTCAGGTGTACCGTAATTGACAAAAATCGAGAAAGAGTTATGGCAACAACATTGGAAAGAAGATCGAAAATACCTTACGGAGTTTCCATATCGCACACGATCTTCAAAAGTGACACAACTAGTGATGACAGCGATTGATCATTTGATTAAATTAATCGATTAATTAATTTAATTGGGTGGGGCTAAACATTTTTTTTTATAATATTGTTGGTTGAGTCATAGATTTGAGCTTGTATAAATTTAAAACTTTTTTATTTCCTGGTTTGACCATTATGAAATATTGACCATAAAAGATTGTAAAGTTTTCTCACAAAAACTAAAACCAATTCTTAAGGTTTGATATTTTCATTTAATTATCTTTAGTTAATTATATAACACAATTTCTTTGGCTTAAAAAAAGTAGTCACAACAAAAAGGCTCTAAAAAATAATTTGTTCCATAATTGTGGCTTGAAATTTAGCCTTTTGTCTTCACAACATTCTAGAGGCATTCCAACATACCGTTAGAAAAAATATTTCAAACATCAAAATTTTGTAAACCAAAATGTCAATGTTCCTTATAGGCAATATCGCACGTGGGAGGGTTAACATGGAATTCTGTGAGAAAATTTTATTTATATCTTGTGTTGAATTTCATTTATATGAAAAAACAAGTTTTAAGAAAAAGCAAAATATACCTGCGTATTTTTGCTTTTAAAACGTGAGAAACTAGGGAAATTTTAAACTGTTGCGCCCTCTAGCGGCGGTTTTAAGAAAAAGTTTAGTCCAAATTCATCAACGGTGCTAATGAAAGAACCCTCTTTTTGCAAATTTGGCAAGCTCGAAATTGATTTTAGACGCATGTTTTCTTCGACAAATTTGCTTGAAATTTCACGTAGACTAATCAACATATGTACATACATATATATGTGCATACATACAAGAATATACATAGTACATATATGTATGTATTTTGGCAAATGTTCAAGAGCGTGTGTGCGAGCCTGTCTGCATTAGTATGCTTTTAAAGGATATTAAGCGTTTTGGTTGTTTCTTTCGTAATCCGCTTTACCTTCGATTTTATTTAATTTTTTTTTTTGTGTTGACTTTTCGTTTAATTTTCACAGCTAGCTCCTCACTATATAGTACAAAACTGTACATAGCTACAAAACTGTAAGCAAGCAAATATCCGCAATCTAATACTACGTTCATATACAAAAATACATACATACATACATACGTATGTACATAAAGTGCGCGTGCATAAAATCTGGCAGGCATTTCTTTTAATATTCCACGCAGATATTACTATACTAAACAGTCACTTCTAGGGTGGTCTACGTACAAAATAAAGACGTCCACGAAAATGTAAAAGAAAATTAAAATAAATTTTAGAGGTTTTCCAGAAATTTTCTAAGCTGTGCAACAAATAATTATCTTGAAATAAATACATCGACAAAAATGTAAAAAAATTAAAATAAATTTTAGAGATTTTCCAAATTTTTTTCGAAGCTCTGCAACAAATAATTATCTTAAAATAGAGACATCCACGAAAATTTAAAAATCTTAAAATAAATTTTAGAGATTTTCCAAATTTTTTTCGAAGCTCAGCAACAAAAAATTATCTTGAAAAAAAAACCAAGAAACGCATTTTTAGAGAAGAGTTATAGTGCGGATCTTCTGAGATCAAAATGAATTTTTTTAATTTGTTCTTTTGGCAGTTTTTCGGGGTATAACTACGGTGACCATAAATATGGATTCAAAATGAAGGACAATTTTTCAAAAATATGCCTACATATATTTACGTAGTATAAAAATATCAAAAAAGTATTTATGATTCTAAATTCTTAATACATTTTAAACTTTAAAAATGAATCACGTTTTCTTCATTGATATTAATCTTTTTTTTACATGAATATTTATAAAAGTATAGTAAAACATATTATAATTACAATAGCTTACACAAAAAGCGGAAATCTTTAAAAGATTATTTTATAGGCAAATTTTGAGTCGTTCAAAACGAAAACAATACCCTTCTTTTTTTTGTTTTTTTGGTACTTATTTGTCAAAAATCGACGCCATGAATCGATGTAAACGACGAATTACAAAGTGCCGTTTACAAAAATATATAATTTGTGCAGATTGCGCTCCATAGCATCTACATTTCTAATCCGATTTTCATTATCTTTGGCTCAAAGTTTACTGTAATGATATATCTTCTTTATGGAATTTTTTAAATAATGAAAAAAATAATC
>NW_016174684.1:9941-10708 GCF_001687245.7 Rhagoletis zephyria
ATTTTCATTGAAGTCGCCACAAGTTATATATTTTGGTAAGAGGCACATCAATACCCTTCGAGCTGTAAGTCGCTTACGTTAATTTGGAGATTTTTTCATGAGATATTGAAGAAAAGCTACCAAAAAACACTTATTTAAAAAAATCCATCCATTGCCCGATAATTTTAAAATAACGAATAAAATGCGGGACAAATGCAGGACACTTGGAAAAAATCAGTACATTTTCAGGTTTTTCAGGTTTGAAAAACTACGCAGGACCGACCTTTGAAAAATAGTACGGCCCTGCAAAAAACA
This sequence comes from Rhagoletis zephyria, assembly GCF_001687245.7. Classification (NCBI taxonomy): domain Eukaryota; kingdom Metazoa; phylum Arthropoda; class Insecta; order Diptera; family Tephritidae; genus Rhagoletis; species Rhagoletis zephyria. Next base: position 10,236 of record NW_016174684.1, read on the forward strand.
GAACGGATGGTCACCGTAGGTATAACCAAACTTGGTGAGTCAAAATGTTGTCCAATTTTTGCAATTAAAGGAAAATTTTACATTTTTAGTATTCAAACCCGGCTCCGACGCCAAAAAAATTATTTAAAAATTTTTTAGTTTCCTTGGATGCTTTTATTTTGCACGTAGAAATAGTAAAGACCAGCCTCATACACAATTTACATATTGATATTCTAAGGACCACCCTAGTCACTACTATATACTTAAGTGCATAGACATACATTCATGTATATATATATATTTGCACCTTAGTATATTCCTTTGTTCAATAAAATTTAGAGTTTTGAACTTTATGCATTTGCGTATTTTTATACATATTTAGATACATTTGTATTTCTTGCTATTGGCTATGACCGTGAGTTTATGCACGTGTCTGTCTGTCTGTCTGTGTATGTGTGTGTGTTTGAAGATGCAACGATTCTGTGCAAAGCATA
>NW_016174686.1:0-1703 GCF_001687245.7 Rhagoletis zephyria
ATTAATATACCCTTGTGCACAAGTGCGCTCGGGTATAAAAAAGAAAAAAAGTTTCGCTGAGGCGTATGGGCATCCAAAAGGCATTACATACCTAATAAAAAAGCTGACAACATTTCACCATAAAACTACTTTTGCAATAAGGTAGCACTGTTTTGAAGTCCATGAGTTGTATGTACTTTCTTTTTAGATAATTATTATTTGCAAGAAATTCCTTGAGAACTTGATAAGAGAATACTATATCAGAGATATTCGCCTTACGGCGAAAAAAAGTAAAAATAATGAAAATAATAAAACATAGATCTATAAAAAAGATTTCTAAAGAATTATTCTATGTATGTGATCTACTGTTCTCACAGATTTAAATGCAATATATTAAATACATTTATTGACCTGCGGTGTCATCTTCGCTGGAATGGCCCTATAACCAAATCATTAGTGATGTGCTGTGTCGATACTTTTATGTATCGATCGATACTCGGTACCTATTTAGAAAATATCCAACACTTTCGGTACTCGGTAGCGAAATGTTAAAGCTTCCAATAAGAACGCACATCTGTAAATACTATTTAAACCAGAGATCGCATTTTTTGTTTTTCCAAACTCATGTAATTGGGCTTCAAAATGCTGCTTGCTGCGACGGCGACACATGTATACTATCCAGGGCTGCAAACCACTCCAAAAATCGGTGTGGTTCGGTTCGGTTCAAATGGTTCAATTTAAGCTAAAGGGTGGAAATATTGCAAAAATATGACAAATCCATGAATATTAATGGCTTTGTCACTGAGATCGAAATTCAAATACCCACATATATAGTGTAGGGATGGGAAAAATCGATATTCGAAGCTTCGAGATTCGGGTTTAATCGAATTTTAGTTCCAAAATGGCGAATTTTCGAAATCGAACTTTGGGGTGCTAAAATTCGGACAAAATCGAACTTTTCTAGAAAAAATCGAACTTCGGGTTTGTTTTCAAAAATAGCTAAACTAAATTTGTCATAACTGTGTGTAGCAAAAAATCGGTTTTTAGCCCCTCGCCTACCTATCCCTAGTATAGTAGTGGGAAAATAAATAGGGACACGACATTTTATCAAGTTTTAGCTATTTTTCTTGTGTTTTTGTTTTTTGGCTATTTTGTTGTTTGTTTTGTTTTATTTTTGTTGTTGTTATGTTCGATTAAGGCGAACAAAATTAGACAAATTTTAATAAACTTTTTAAGGTTTGGACAAATGGTGAGCCTAGCTAGTCGGGTAGACAAAACAGCATAATCAGAATTTTGAATTGATCCTCAAAATCTTGGCTTCATATTGAAACCCTAATTTTCAATAGGTTGGAGCTTACACTATGTAGGCCACAACTTCATATGTACAAGTATACCTATGGTCGAAATAATATGAGTGTGGCATTTGACTATTTTTCTTTTGTTGGTTTAATGTTCATAAATTTTTTATATAAGTATAGCTCGTTATATAATAAACTTAAATCCAAATTTCAAACTTTGTATGAAAATTTGAAAAACTGCAAGCTTCAACAACGTTGCATCAAAGCTCCAAACTTTTTAACCAGAACTAAAAAAATCGAGTTTTTGAAATTTTGTTTTTGCTGGCGTTGTTAACCATTTTTCCATATAAGAAAAAAATCAAGCATTCTTTATATGGACGAAATTGCAACTCGTGTAGTTGCCATAACACAAAAAAATCTCTGCAG
>NW_016174686.1:7150-10708 GCF_001687245.7 Rhagoletis zephyria
TTATATGAGAGTTGAAGTCGGTTTTTTTTTGCTAAAAATTACTTGTTATGTGTAAAATATACTGTCACACGATGTTTTCAAGGTTTTCGTCTCCGATGAAACAATTTGCCTTCACAAGTTTAAAAAATAGTAAAATATTTTTCTTATTTTCCATATAGTAAATGGTTTTTTTCTGCGATTTAACGTCATCTTTAATCCTAATTTGATCTTTTCTGCTGCCAAGGTTTGACACACGGTTGCCAACCCCGTTTTCGGTCCCGGTACGATACCTGCCGGGACGCAAAATGTTCCGGTTTTTGGCAAGAAAAAAATTTAGAGCAAAATGAGAGAAATATGTAACAATTCCAACAACAAAGCAACTATCACTTGCTATGCTCTTTTGCAAAATATATACCTGGGCTTCGACGTTGCATATTTTGCAGCAATAAGAAATGTGGTTTCCCATGTGCATGCTTGCTACGTGCAACGGCTGGTCTAATCAGGACACCTTTATGCTCTGGGCTCATTGTAATACCATGTCGATAGAGCACATTAGTCCCGACAGTAGCCGAATGGTAGTCAAGCAAAAGCAATAACTAGTTTTATTGTCTTAAACAATACTCAAACTATGTATATTCCTAAAATGCTTTATACCCACCACACTGTGACCACAAAAGTACTTAAATAGATGCTCAAACTCAAAAAAATCTTTATTTCTTGCCAAAATAATGAAGTATGTACATCGATGTTTTGCGTAGCTCCAACCGTCAGCTACTAATCCTGCCCACATCAACTGCAAAAAACTTGTTTTCTCTGCCTAACAATGACACCTGTTGTCACAGCATTTGACATCTCTTAATTTCGTCAAGTGACCAACATGGATAACAAGCACATTCTACGTAAGAGAAAATTGTCAAAACAAAAAAAAAATGCGCTGCTAATTTAAGAAACTGTCAAATTGTTTTATTGACGGCTGCTGCTGGTTGGCGCTGCTCTGATGCCCATTTCCACCTACCCCATGGCTGTCACCTCTGCGGCACGAACCGAGGTACATTCACACGCACACAAACCACTAATAGCGAAACCTTGAAGTGGAGGGAAATTTACAGTTATATACGAGAATATGTACTATGTACATTCTTATATTTACATACATAAATACATACATATATAGATAGTATAAGCACACATATAAAAATTTACATATATACATACATACATACATTCAAATCAAAGTAAAAAAAAATTTGGTATGCCTAAAAAAATAAATGTTCCGAAAAGTTTTTGACATTTAACAATGCTGACCTGCTAAGCAAATATTCGACTTTTTCTTTGCTAAGATGCACCAAAAACATTGATATATTTTTTTTTAACTTTTTTCCAGATTACCCCATGATAAAAAAGAAATGTTGCGCCAAAAATTTACTTTCACATTTAGGATTTCACAACAGGAAAATAAAAAATATCATAGGAACGTGCTTTTTTGTATTTTTCTTCGAGTCGTTTGTGTGTGCTTATGTATGTATGTATGTACACATTTTTTTGTTTTTTTTTCATGTGCCTATGGAAATATTTTTATTGTTGACAGATGCGCCTTGCAGCCTACCGTAACTAAAGTTTTTGTTCCGCTCGATATCTTCAATTTTTAGGTCGTGTCTGCATTTTGTATATTTACTAGAGCATGTCTATAGAAAAATTAGTACGACCATTAAAAATTAGATTTTATATGAGACATAAAAGACAATTTTTTTAAACAGAAAAATACCTATGTACGAGTATGTATTTTTCGTCATTTGTATATGATAACGTTTTGGTTTAAAATTTGATTTTTCTATAGAACGACCAGTGGACTTGCATTCTAACGTAGCCGGAGCGAGGCCCATGTAGTTCCTGGTATATAGCTATATATTTGTTTGCAGAAATAACGCAGTGTTGTCAGCTGCGAGGAAAAAACTTTGGGTTATTTGTTGGGATTTCGCTTTCATTGAATATATTAAGAATTGATAACACTCTTAAAAAGTCACCCAATAAGAATTTGCGTGAAGTCAAGATTCGTGTCATTTGTATACACATACACATGAATGTATGTACATTAGGGTAGACCAAAAAAAGTTTAAAATGTTAAGCTCTCACCGACCAGGATTTTTTTAAATGGAAAAAATTATGTAATTTTTGTTTAAAAAAATATGATATTTCGAACTGTCTCAAAGCCCATGAAGTTCACCAAGTATTTTATATGGGGAAAAACACTTTTTGGTAGAAATGGTATAGAATTCTTGAAACTCAATATTTATCGATTGGAAAACTCTTGTTTTCTTCAGGAGCCGCCAAGTCAAAACACCAAATTTTTTATTGACCTTTTTTTTAATTAACTATTTTTTATAAGTTCCCCAAAAACTCCAAAAAATTCAAAGGGGGGACCAATAAAAAATCGTTAGTCTTAAAAAGAGAATATGAGTGTTCCTATCGAAAAATATTGATCTCCAAGAATTCTATACCATTTATACCAAAAAGAGTGAAATATATGCAAAACATCATGGGCTTTGAGGCAGCTCTAAATATTATTTTGTTTTAAACAAAAAAGGTTGGGTATTATTTCTTTCCATTTGATCCTAGGGCGTGAGAGTCTAAGACTTTAAACTTTTTTCTGTATGTATTTTGGACCATCCTAATGCACATAAAGGTTTAATTCCCAGGGTAGGGCAGCTGTTAAGATTATCAGCCCAATCGTGGACCCCTATGTCCTCGGTATCGGATTTGTATCCGAATACTTTTTCTATTTAAATTTGTATGTTCGAAACTAAATTTTGTCGGTTTTGTTATTGTTTCATCAGAGACTTATTTATGTAGTCAAAAATTTAACTTCTTTGTCTTTACAAATTATTTGAAAAAATGCTACTAGCAAAATCGATTTTTTGATCCTGAATCGACTTTCGGGTTTTCGGTTCTTAAAGTCGATTAATCACCACTCTTAGTCCATTTTATGACTTCAATGGACTTTTTGAAATTTTTTTCTAGCAAGAATTTGCATCACAAAAAATATGGTTGAGGCACATTTTGTTGTCGCTGAATACGAATATGGATGTCCCTTGCCCTTGATTCCTCAAGGTCGTCTAGAGGTCATCACAATGTCATCCCAAGGTCAAACTCGGAAGAGTTGTATGAATTTTCAAGTTTATTCAAGGAATTTTCCCTACTTGATCTTCAAATGACCACGAAAGTGACGTGATGGAGGCAGCGTGTCAAACAACATTGGGGATATATAGGTTTGGTTTAATATGCATACACTTTTTTTTAGTGTGACCCTGTGTTATTGCTTAATGTTTGTTATTTGTTAGGCGAATTATTCCTTCCAAATCCTAATGAAAATTTAAAGCTTCTCTGTTATGGGGGAATTGTGTTATTTATGACAGTAGACAAAAAATATTCCAATTACAATGTAAAATTTCATGGAATGCAAAATTTTGACAAGTGAGCAAATCTGATTTAAAATTTAAGAAGGTTAAATTTTTACCCCAAGGACTAGCTCATATGGAGGTTATATGACCCATTTCTCATTTGTGATTTCAGCGATAAATG
>NW_016174688.1:0-10707 GCF_001687245.7 Rhagoletis zephyria
AGAATAAGAAAATCTGTGGTGTTGTTTTCCAAGCAAAACTGGAAAGCGACGCCGCACTGTGTACTTCGTCCTCAATTCGAACACATAAATCTAGAAATAAAGCATCGATTTTGGGGTCTTATTTTCTTGGGTTGGCTAAAATGATATTTCAGCTATCGAAATATGTCCAAGACAGGTCCCTACCTTTTGCACTTTTTGTATTATCAGTGTGAAAGTGTTAGTTGACGCAGAGCTCTGAAAAGTAAAATTGCAATGCTAAATTTTCTCAAATATGATTGACGATGTATGCCGTGAAGGCAGCGAAATAAGAAGCAAGAGATTAGTTAAATATGCTTTATTCACGAACAGTTTCATCGGTCAACTGACTTAACAGAAAATATAATACAAGTACTTAGCTTACAAATTACAAAGTGAGCAAAGAAACGATTGGAAGATTACAGTTACATACTTGAAAAACTCAATAGATTACAGTAGTTACTAGACCTTTTCGTACAACAGAAACTTAACTACAAAAATGCATTTATTCCGCAATATCCCGGGCCGCCCTGAAACGGTGTTTCAGCAAGTCGGCAGCACCACAATCTTAGTAATTGGTCGAACCATTTCTCCAAAGGCAGTCTTCAGCTTTGCTACCCGCACAAGGCCATCCTTGCCGGGATATATCTCGATGACCTTAGCTAGTAACCATCGAGCAGGGGGCACATTATTCTCCTTCACGATCACCAGACTTCCTACCATCATGTTTGGAACGCTCTTCACCCACTTAGGCCGTTGCTGCAATGACGTTAGATACTCCATATGCCATCGTTGCCAAAAGCCCTGCATCATGTTCTGAACGTGCTGCCAATAGCTGAGCTTATTCGGTGGAATTTCAGATAGCCTACCTTCAGGTACCATAGTGTATGGGCGACATTAGTACTTTGTGCATTTCATCTAACTGACGAGATGCACCAAGAAAATGTCTGCCATTGTCGCTAAATATTTGGGAGCACTTTCCACGACGGGACATGATTCGGCGTAACGCTGCTAAGAAGTCATCCGTGCTCAAATCTGTGGCAAGCTCCAAGTATATAGCGGACGTTGTCATACACACAAATAAACATATGTAGCCTTTTGCAAATTTAGGTTTTCGACCGGGATATACCTTTAAGGTAAGTGGTCCCGCGTAGTCGCAGCCACTATTTTCAAACGGATACGCTTGGCGAACTCGCACTGCAGGAAGGTCCGCCATCATCTATTGTGTACATATTTGTCGTTGACGAAAACATTTCATACACTTGAACGTAATGCTTCGAATCAAGTTTCTGGCACCTAGAACCCAATACTTCTGGCGTACAATGACGAACAGCGCCGACACACCCGCATGCAAGCTTTTGAGGTGTTCTTCTTGCAGAATTAAATACGTAATTCGATGCAACTTTGGTAGAACGATGGGATGAATAGCGTTGATATTTATATCCGCGTTACGAATTCGCCCTCCAACTCGTATGAGGCCATGTTCGTCGACGAATGGGTTGAGTTTAATNCAATCTTGAGCGTATTTTTCAAGTAGTCGCCTTGCATCTTCAAACTCACTATAATTCAACGGGCCAACCCTGTTTTCTCTTTTATGTGGATGAAAACGTTTGATAAACCGCAAAATGTAAGCAACGATTCTGACCAGTTTATTCCAAGAAGATGATCTTTCAATAAGATCGGCAAGTGAATGGTTATTCTCTGGAGTTGTTAGAACTAAGCTCACGGCGTTTGATTTAAATTCCATTGCTGCGTCGTGTGCAAGTCGTTTAGAGGGCTTCGATTTCAATAATGCATTCTGAAAAGGTATTTCGCCTCTTAGCCAAAGAGGGCCATTCCACCAAAGATCAAAACTGGACAACTCAGCCGCTAGCATACCTCTGCTAGCACAGTCAGCAGGATTTCCTTAGACGCAACATGATTCCAATGGCGGCGAGGCAGGATCTCAAGAATTTCCGAAGTCCTGTTAGCAACAAAGGTTTTGAGCTTCGCAGGAGAATGCGAAAGCCATGCTAACACGATTGTCGAGTCACACCACGCATAAAAAGAAATTTCCTTGTGTGGCAGTGTTTCTTTAACTACATTAATGAGCCGCGCAAGCAGTAACGCCCCACATAGCTCCAGGCGGGGCAAGGATATTTGTTTCAAAGGTGCTACCCTCGTTTTGGCAGCCATAAGTGACACATGAAAAACACCATTTTCATCCTTAGTGCGGCAGTAAACAACAGCTGCGTACGCTCGCATGGATGCGTCACAAAATCCTTGTAGCTCTAGCATTTTACCGGATGGTGTAGGCACATAACGTGGTATGAAAAAATTCGTTATATTCTCCATATCGCTGCGATATTTCAACCATAACTGCGCTTGTGATATGGGCAACGGCGTGTCCCACTCTAAATCCTGCAGCCACAACTCTTGAAAAAGGATTTTGTATTGCACTACAACAGGTGCTAGTAAGCCCAACGGATCAAATACGCGACGCACTTCTGACAACAACTGTCGCTTACTGACGGTAGGCGAATCTTCAACACATACCTTGTAGGCTAGAGTGTCTGCTACTGGCCTCCAAAGCAAACCGAGAACCTTTGCTGTATCCTCCTCCGTGCACTTCAAAAGGCTCTGATCTCGTTGGCTTGTACTTAGGTGTTGACAGTTAGAAACCCATTTGCTTAATTCTAAACCGCCGCATGCCATTAGCTTGCATAGTTCATCCTTCACCTGAAGGAGTTCCTATTCCGATTTAGCATCGGTTAAGACATTGTCGACATAAAAATCTTCTGCGAGTATTCTTGATGCTCGCGGATACTTCTCCATGTAATCTTGTGAAAGCTGCTTCACGACTCTTACGGCTAAGAACGGTGCGCATGAGGTTCCGTAAGTAACAGTGCAAAGCTGGAAATGCTCTATGGGGTCACTTCGGGNGCTTGCATAGTTCATCCTTCACCTGAAGGAGTTCCTATTCCGATTTAGCATCGGTTAAGACATTGTCGACATAAAAATCTTCTGCGAGTATTCTTGATGCTCGCGGATACTTCTCCATGTAATCTTGTGAAAGCTGCTTCACGACTCTTACGGCTAAGAACGGTGCGCATGAGGTTCCGTAAGTAACAGTGCAAAGCTGGAAATGCTCTATGGGGTCACTCGGGCATTCCCTCCACAAGATTCGCCGATAAATGCGATGCTTTTCGGCTACCCAAATTTGGCGAAACATTTTTACAATGTCGGCCGAAAACACAAACCAATGCAACCGAAAACGAAAACAAGCAGCGAATAGATTTCTTTGAATGTTAGGGCCTGTGCTTAGCGAACTGTTAAGTGAGACTCGGTTTGTCTCTTTGAAGATCCATCAAATACAACCCGCAGCTTTCGCCCCAGCACTGGGTGATGCAGCATATAAAACCTACTCCCACCATCAACCTCGATTTCGTCAGACCGCAGCTTTCTCATATGGCCTTGGCGAGCGTACTCGCGCATAAATTCAACGTATTGTTGTTTCTCATCAAACGCCGTTCTACGGTCAGAAATCGCACTAAACAGCCGCTCATTGTTTCTGAAAATATGACCTTTGGTTGCTGAAAAGGTAACTCTACTACGTACTTGCCGGTCTCAGTTCTAAAATACGTGTTAGTGAAGTGATGCTCTGCATAATCGTCTTCGCTGTTATGTACTGGCACATGAGTCTCTTCAATCTCCCAAAATTTTCTTAGTGACTGGTCGACATCAGCAAGTGTAACGAGCGAAATAGTAGGTTGTACCTGAGGTAGTGGAATGCTGGTAACTATCCACCCAAAAATTGACGATACTGCGATAACATTGCCATGAGTGTCGTAGATCTTGTCCGATGTGATAACGTCCCACACGTACTGTGCACCAATTAAGATGTCAATATTTGATGCTTCATTAAACGAAGGGTCAGCAAGAGGAACTGCATGGAGCTGACTGACTGCTGATATTGTTATTGTTTCTTGCAGAAGCGTAGACGTGATTCTGCTGAGAACATGAGCTTTGACCTCTAAAATGTCATTGCCGACTCGAGATTTGATGCGGAGAGCGCAGAGTCCACATGTTGTTTCAGCGTTGACTGAGGAGATACCCGAAACAACAACACGTGAATGTGAGCGTGGGAGAGCGAGGCTTTGAGCGCAGCGCTCGGTGATGTATGACAATTCGGAAGCGCAGTCCAACAAAACACGGCAAGTTTTGTATCGGTGCCCTGCCGTTTGTACATTAACCACCGCTGTAGGCAAAATAAATTTACTGCTATCCCTAGACGAGCATTCAACTACGTTGGCATATTCTACTCCTAGAGGGCTACACGATGAGTATGGGCGAGCAACATGTGACGTAGTTGACCATAGGCCAGGTGATGCAGTGGCAGAGACCGGCGAAGAGGTCGAGGCTTGCGCTGACTGCGACGCAGTGGGAGTCTGCAGTACTGTAGTAGGGTGTACCAATGTATGGTGTCGACGATGACATTCCTTGCAGCGAAATTTGCTTGAACACGAATACGATGTATGTCCACTTTTGAGACAATTTGAAACAAAGCGATTTTCCTTTTATAAAATTACGACGATTTTCAAGGCTGAGTGAAGCAAATATTGGACATTTTGTTATAGTGTGGTCTGTCGAATTACATTTAACACATACTGTAGATACGTTAGTATCAGTGGTCAGCAATGCACGTGATTGCTGCTTGATAGCCTTACTACCGACCTCGGATGACTTTGAAGAGCTGCTAAGTTTGCGACCGCTTAACTCCAGTTCTTCGCAACGGGAGTCCAAGAACTGTAAAAACTCGCCAATGGAAGGTATTGCATTGGCCTTACTATCGTTGATCCAACGACGCCGAGACCCTGGGTCGATTTTTGCTACCAACAAATAAATTAACCAGCAGTCGCGCCCACTTTGCTTTGAAGCCTCCAAACCTCGCACAACTTCATGAGCACCATCCGAGATTTTTCGCAGCAAGTTCGAGTTTTCAACCGTCGTAGAAGGAAGGTTCATGAACATATCCATGAATGAGTTAACTATGTGCCGAGGTCGGTCAAAGCGATCACTCAAACGTTGCCATGCGGTTTTGTAAGCGGTATCTGTCACTGGTAAATGTTTTACCAAGTTCGCAGCCTCGTCACGAAGTAACGAGTNTCAAAGCGATCACTCAAACGTTGCCATGCGGTTTTGTAAGCGGTATCTGTTACTGGTAAATGTTTTACCAAGTTCGCAGCCTCGTCACGAAGTGACGAGGTTAGGTAGTGGAATTTTTGAACGTTGGATAGACTGGACCTTGAATCCACGGAACTCACGAATAAATCGCGAAAGGTAGGCCTGTCCTTGTAATTACCCGAAAAAGGTTGAATATTGATTTTTGGTAAATCATTTTCAACAAATTTTGTCGATTTAGAAACGTTGGCTAATTGCTCAAAAAGCGTAGCTTGTTGTTCTGTTAACCTTGAAATGACATTGTAAACCTTGTCTGCGTGACCGCTGTTGTCATCGGGTTCTTCAACCGAAGGTAGTCCTCTTTTAAAGGTTAGGAGCAATCCACGTGTTAGTAGATACTTTTCTTCATATACAGCGTAATCCGCCTCGAGGTCTGCATACTCTGGGCTTTCCACGTGTTTGTACATTTGGTCAGTTGTATGCACGCACTCCTGCCAAATTTCCTGGAGACGCTCCAGTCTAGTGTCAATCTGCTCCTTAGTGAAGTCCTCAGGGGGACTCTCAGCATAAGCAAGCGTGTGCGTAATTGAGCCCTTTAGACGTCCGCGAAATTGATGAGAAGATTATATTCTTCCGACATTGTGAACGAAACGCGACAAAAAATAATTTCACTTTAATTACTTAGACAAAAAAAAAAACAAAGAGCCATCCGGCTCGAAGGACCAGCTCGTGACGATGAATGCCGTGAAGGCAGCGAAATAAGAAGCAAGGGATTAGTTAAATATGCTTTATTCACGAACAGTTTCATCGGTCAACTGACTTAACAGAAAATATAATACAAGTACTTAGCTTACAAATTACAAAGTGAGCAAAGAAACGATTGGAAGATTACAGTTACATACTTGAAAAAACTCAATAGATTACAGTAGTTACTAGACCTTTTCGTACAACAGAAACTTAACTACAAAAATGTATTTATTCCGCAACAATGATCTTCTTCTACTGGGCAGTGTCCCACCTTTTGTTTAAGACCCAATTTTGTACCATACAATACTGAAAGTTTTTCTGAAGATGATTTTTTAGATACATTTTTTTCAACCAATTTCATGTAAAATACACGCCAACACGATTATATTATATTTCAACAATATTTTTATTTAAGGATTTTAAATGCAAACTTAAAAAACCAAATATTCATTATTTATCAAAGTATTAATTTTTATGGAAGAACCGCCGCAGGCGAAAATTTTTAATAAAAAATCGCGCAAAATCTTTCTCTCAAACACTCCAAGAGCCGCCTCATCGGATGTTGTCATTGTCCATGCTTCTGCGCCATATACCAGCACGGGCATGATGAGTGACTTATAGAGCGTGGTTTTCGTACGTCGAGAGAGGACTTTACTCCTGAATTGCGTACTCATTCCAAAGTAGCACTTGTTGGCAAGAGTGATTCTGCGTTGGATTTCAATGCTGACATTGTTATCGGTGTTAATGCTGGTTCCCAAGTAAACGAAATTCTCTACTTTCTCGAAATTGTAACTGTCAACAGTGACCTGGGTGCCAAGGCGCGAATATGCTGACTGTTTGTTTGATGACAGGAGACCCATTCGCTTTGCTTCCCTATCTAACTTGGAAAAGACAGAACAGACTTCGCGGTTTTTGTTACCGATGATGTCGATGTCATCAGCATAAGCCAGCAATTGCACGCTCTTGTAGTAAATTGTTCCTGAGCGGTTCAGTTCTGCAGCTTTTATAATTTTCTCCAACATCAGATTAAAGAAGTCACATGAAAGGGAATCGGAGAGGTCTTTCCAAATTCTGACGGAGCTGGTGGTATTGCTAAACGTCATTTTACATATCCGTATGGGTTTTGAAGGATGCCAAATTCAGACATAGCGGCGTATAGGCAACTCCTTTTAGTGCTGTCAAAAGCGGCTTTAAAGTCGACAAATAGGTGGTGAGTGTCGATCCTTTTCTCGCGGGTCTTTTCCAAGATTTGGCGTATTGTGAATACCTTGTCTATGGTGGATTTGCCAGGTCTAAAGCCACACTGATAAGGACCAATTAGTTCATAGACGGTGGGCTTCAGTCTTTCACCACAGACTTGACGGTTAGAAAATATCTCAAAATGTAGACGTCTACATTTTGAGACACAATTTGGAACGAACTCTGAACACTCCATATTTGGTTATAGACCAAGAGCCCATCATACTTCAGATGACAGCGGTCTTGATTATGCGTTTTTAGCGATTGAAGATGTCAATAAAAAGCGATTACTCAACATAATTCAGATGACTTGAAATTTAGATTGAATTTTATTTACAGTGTATAGAATATGAATTCAAGGTTGCCTGCCAATTCCTATGGTCTTAAACTACTGCCAGCCCATCTTGAAAGTGCATTGCTGCAACTATAACTCAACATACTTCCGATGGCGGTCCTTATAGCAGCACATTATTAATAGAGATGGGATACTATCGATAGTAACATCGTTTCAAACTATAGATGTCGGTTAAGTGTAATAACATATTTAAATTTTTAATCAAGAACAAACCCTGTAGCTGCAGTGTTCAATGCAGAAGCACCATTTTATTATTTAACGTCATTTCAGCAACACTATGTTAAGACAGCATATGAACGAAATACGTTTTCCCCCACACGCCCGCACTCCGGCAAATGACGTTTTTGACATTTTTCATATGATGTTAGCATCAGAATGGGCTGGCTGTAGATATTTCATTTATTTATATTATTACTAATGTGCTGTGAAAAGGACAGCCCATCTGAAGTATGTTTAGTTATGCTTGCAACAAAGCACCCTCAACATGGGCTGTTTGCACTTTAAGACCCTCATAATTGGCAGACAACATTGAATTCATTTTATATGCACTGTAAACAAAATTCTATCAAAATTTCAAGTCATCTGAAGTATGTTGTCTTATAGGTGCAACAATGCACTTTCAACATGGGCTGGTTGTAGTTTAAGACCATCAGAATTGGCAGACAACCTTGAATTAATTTTAAATAAATAAATAAAATTTTATAAAAATTTCAAATAATCTGAAGTATGTTGACTTATAGGTGCAACAATGCACTTTCATCATGGGTTGGCAGTACTTAAAGACCATCAGAATCGGCAGGCAACCTTGAGTTCATTTTATATGCACTGTAAATAAAAATCAATGAAAATTTCAAGTTATCTGAAGTATGTTGACTTATATGTGCAAAAATGCACTTTCAACATGGGCTGTTTGTACTTTAAGACCCTCAGAATTGGCAGGCAACCTTGAATTCATTTTGTATACACTGTAAATAAAATTTTAGAAAAATTTCAAGTCATTTGAACTATGTTGACCTATAGATGCAACAATGCACTTTCATCATGGGCTGGCAGTATTTTAAGACCATCAGAAGTGGCAGGCAACCTTGAGTTCATTTTTTTGACACTGTACATAAAATTATTTCTAAATTTCAAGTCATCTGAATTATGTTGAGTAATCGGTTTTCATAAACATCTCCCAAAACGCATAATCAAGACCGTTGTTCAGCGGCCAGCCCTCCGGATCTCCATTTATATATTAACAAGCTAAGCTCAAAAAAAATTTCAATCGATCTGAAGTATGATGAGTTTTTTTTGTCATGAGCTCTCCGTCTATTACTTTAAGCAATTCATACCACCAGAAAACAAACAAGTATGTTTGCTTACAATGAAATCGGACAACTAATTAAATATAATTAAAGTAATCAAAAATAATCCAAAGAAATCACCAAGTTAAATCAATTATTTAGTTTGATTATTTTTTATTATTATGGATTATTTTTTTAATGAAAAATAATCATGATTGTTTTTTGATAATTTCTAATTATAATTGATTACTAATTCCTCGATTATAAACGCTAATTTAATTAATCATTACGATTACTGAACCGATGTAATCGTTTTGATTGGTAGTCGGAGTCCAAAGTTAACAGGTCTGGTCGAAATACATGTCGGTAGGTGGGCCTGGTTAAAAGCACACGCGACTTTTTGTGTGTGCTATGTGTATATAATAGCTATTATTCTGATCTTTTTGTTTACTGGATATCTTATTTTAAGTATAAAAACCAGAAAATTAAATGTATTTAATACTGTCAAACGCCGTTTTCTTGATTAAAATAAATGGGAGGAAAGAAGACATATTGGTAGGTTTTTGAACCAGCTCTTGGTAGGAATGAAAGTTTTTCAGTGGTAACCCCGATCTTAAGTAAACCACGAACAAAATAGTTAATAGGGTATGAAGAGTTCTATAGAGCCACATTTTTGGTTTGTCCATAGCTAAAGGGCTGGGATTTTTGACTTATGCCAAAAATTTCACTTCACATTTGACATCAGTGATGGAAAACTGAATGTCAATCGCCTGACACCAAAATTTGACAACAGTCTTTGACATTCACTGCGATATCAACATTTGGTCAGTTTTTATGAATTATTTGACACGAAGTGAACAGCAGTTTTTGATGTCAATAATTTTGACATAATGAAAAAAAAGCGTTAGATAAAGTTATAAGATCATAAAGCATCTGAAATCTTATTTAGTTTTTATAAATTTATTTGTGTAGCTGGGATGTGTAACTATTTAAATAAATAAATACATTTCACTCTGAGTAAATACTTAAACATTTATAGTGAAGTGCAATAATGGCAATGGAAATAATGTCGCTGATATTAATACACAATTGAAAGGGGAATTAATATCAATGGCATTAAAACACAGGCCATATTTTCGATGACATAAACACACTTTCATTTTGTGAATTTATGTCTAAATAGAAAAATTAATTTTTGTATCATTACGTATTTCACTTTTAGAGGGTGAATCATTCCCAAAGTGATTTAATGTCAATTGACATTATTTCGCTTTTGGCCTGTGTATTAATATCATGGCATTATTTCACTTTTGGCCTCTGTATTAATGTCATTGACATTATTGCACGCCATACACAATGGTGCGAAAATGTAGTCAAAAAGAAGAAAGCTGCAGAGTTTTTTTTGCAAATTAAGACGAAGTTCGATTTTTCTGGAAAATTCGATTTTATCCGAATTTTAGCCAAACAAAGCTCGATTTCAAAAATTCGCCAATTTGGAGCTAATATTCGAATCTCGAAGCTTCGAATATCGAATTTACCCATCCCTAGTAGCGACTATCCTGCGCTTTATAATTACGTTGACAGATGTCTTAAGTATAGGGAACTTATACTAAATCAGTTCTCATGAGCAAAATGGCTAAAAAAAGAAAAAAAAAATTTACGGAAAAAGCGCCGCATGCGAAAATTTTTATCGAAGTATTGATTTTTATGGAAAAAGCGCCGTTTTGATTTAAAAATAATTTGAACAGGATTGCTATCTGCTTGAAAATTCGAATTAAATTAAATTATGTGAAACATTGAAATATGGGCGTCTAACAAAGGGGTGTTAAGAAATCTATTGTTTGAGCGTTTGGAATATTAAAGAGGGTTGCCACCTTTGTAAAAAGTTAAACTCAAATTATTTAA
>NW_016174689.1:0-10707 GCF_001687245.7 Rhagoletis zephyria
GGATGTCTTGTTGGGCCGTTTAAATGGAATTGCGCAGGAGTCTAATACCTACATATGTATGTATGTATGTATGCATAGATGTATGCCTGATGGTCAACACGATCAGCGTAGAAATAACTTAGAGTGAATTGATTAAAAAAATATATATTTTAAGTAAGCAAAGCATTATCTTTAACCCTAGACTATATTTATAATTCTTTATAGTTCAGGTGGCAACCTCTTATAATATTTTTGAAATAAAGCCGTCTTTAACAGCTTTTGTTTGACTTGACATCAATTTGTAATATTTCACTTATTTTATTGCTTTAATTCAGATTGACTTTTAAACAGGTGGTAACCCCCTTCAAAATGTTTTCAATAAAAATATTTCTTAAATTTGACTCATTAGCTAAACATATTATAACAACGAAGTACTACATATTGATTAACAAAAATATAATTTAAATTCTTAAATCGTTCAGGGCAGCTTTCATCTGGCAACTACTTACGTTGCTGTCATATTACATCTAACTTATTAATTAATCGATTTTAAATTTTTAACATGTGGCAGCCCCTTAAGAAATATTGACGAATTAAATCGATTTGGAATCCGTTTCGTTTGATACTCATATCGGAGTAATATCTTATATAATTTACCAATTAATTGATTTTAACTTTTGAAAAAGGTGGCAGCTCTTCGAAAAGTATACGGTATGTTAGACTAGGTTCATTTCATTGGCATTCATTTGACACTAATTGAAATTCATGAAATATCGATGACATCCATTTAGCCGCCATTTACTCCGATTTAGGCCTTAGCGATTGCTCTTTCTTAAAAATTCAGACCTTTTGCTTAAATTTATTTGAAGTAGACGAGTAAAAGGTCTGAAATTTTAAGAAAAAGGTATTGCTTAGTTTTCATTAGTAAGGTCCATCATATCAGTATTCCATATAACAGCAAAACAAATGTATAATAGGATTCCAGTGTGCGAGTATGTAAATATAACAAATAACAGCACAACAGTACAACAGTGATTTATTTTATTTTATTTTCTCCTGGGTACATATATACTTGTGCAAAGTACGTTACTCTTTTGATACTAAAGTTAAATTGTTAAGTCGCAATTAGTGCTGCCATACTTTGGCTTATCCAACAAGGATATACTACACATATACATGCGTACATACATATTAGGTATGTATTTACAAAGATAGCTCGTACTATCCATGCTTATGTTTTCCTAAGCAAAATTTGCATTTGTGGTCTCCAGAACAAAACTCTATTAAAATTTTACAATTTATATGCAAATAGCTCTCCGCTTTTAATATTTTTAAAAACTTTGTAAACAAGTTATTCAACAGTCGAATTTAAAGCTTACTTACTTAGCATACATAAATGCTGCAGACTCAATTTCTAAAAATATGCATAATCAAGAAATATTATTGTAATGCATTCATTTGCATTCAAAGAATAAATACGCATAGCACATGTAAAAATTAAAGCTGCCAAATTTTTGTTGATTTAAGTGAAAGCACTTTTTTGATCCAAGGCTGTCTCTTGTATAGCGCGAAGTCAATGCAAATCCGCCAAATCAGCAACTGAACTTTTCGACACAACAGTACTCTTCCGAAAGAGGATTTATGCCGCGTTAGGTAAAACTTTGTCAAAAGGATAGAGTATACTTTTAGAGACTTTTTAAGATATTTGCCTTTTTTGCCTTTTCTACCTTTAATTGTAAAGGGTAAGGAAAAGGCCCGTATTCCTGATAATATGAAAGTTTTGAACATTCCATATTTAAATTGGGCGCCACCTGTATAAACTCACGTTCAGTGTATTCAAGGCTTTTATCGCGAAAACCGAATGAAAATGCTGCCAGAAAACTTCAAAGTGCATCTTGTGGTTCAATGTTTTTAAAAACTCGAAAGGAGAAAATAGTCAAAGATTCAAAGTAGAAATTTTTCCTTTTAAGAAACTAGTTCATAGTTTTTCTCTTTTTACTTGTAAAATAAAAATTTCTAAAATAAATGTATTTTTTTATTATTTTTCGGGTTTTCCTTTTTTAGTGCCTCTTTGCGTTTTCTAGTGGCCTTTCCTGCCTATTTCGCCATTTTTTGATTTTTTTTGTTGCCTATTTCGTTTATTTATTTTGCACTTTTTTAGGCTTTTAGGTCCCAAAAATCCGTCTCCTGGTGATAATTAAGGGAATGCAAGTCTTGACGTTTATATCAATTTCAATGCACAAAAGTATGGACAAGTCGCACACATAGAGAAAGTGCACTTAATCTATATTTAAAAAAGTGCAACACTGATACCGAATTCGAGTTTTTTATATTCGACTAAAGTGGGTTTTTTATTGGATGAAAAAATTTATCCGTATAAAGGCGAGTTACCGTGACTGGTTCTTTTCATTGACTAGTTTTGACTTTGTAAAAGTTTAATCTGCTTAAAATTTTACGTTTTTTATATACATACTATACGCGTATATATGTATATACACATAAACAAGCATACATATGCATGTTTGTAACAAATATTCATTTACGTTTCGCACCATTTTATTCCATTGAAAATAAAAGCCTTTCGTTGACAGCTGACGTTTGCTTCAGCAGTCATTACCAATGCTGCCCTGGCGGCTGTAATCCTACTGACTTTTTCAAGGCAATAGATAGTGTAAAACTCACACTGAACTTTTTCGTAAGTTTTAAAAATTTAGCTGACAAAAAATTCGATATTATTTTATTTCCTCAAAAGTATAAATAATGTACGTTGCGCTAAATACCAGGAATAGCTATATGTATACACATAAGGGCGGGTCAATTTGTATGGGCGATTTTTTTTCGGCTATACGCGTATAGCTCAAAAATATTCTATGTGAAATTCTATGAAAATTTGCTGAAGAAACAAATTTGCTGTCGTAAAAAGGTGCTTAAATTTTATAAAAAAAAAACATGACATAAGGAGTGTTTTGGTTTGATGAATCCATTTCTGAACCCTTGACGGCAGTACGCTAAACTAATTACCTGAAAAATATCTGTTTTTGAAGGCATGAGTTTGAGAGGAATAAACTTGCATATGGGCATTTCCCATCATCGCGAGTCGTACATTCGTACGCTTTTGAAGTTCAAAAAAAAAGGAAAACATAATTTGTTTTTTATGTTTCGATAACATATCTTTGGTGCAAAAGGGATGGTCTTTCCATCATTCAAAAAGTTCTGAATCAAGAAAGAACAGGAAAAATGCTACTCATACGCCATGTTTGTATTTACACACACTGAACCAAAAATCCATCTCTGGATCAAAGAAAAACTGTCCTTACTTTAAGGTCGACAATTCTTCCGAATGAGTAAAAATTCTCCCGAATGCGTAATTTTTCTTTGGAATGTGTAAAAACGTACACGAAAATATGGAACCGGGGATGTAATCTATCATTTTGAAGAAATGTTAGGCATGAAAAGAGGTTAAAACTTATTTAGTGCTGTTTCGTTCCTCTTTTTCTTCATTTTGATTGCCGTTTTGCTTCAATTAAGAGAAGTTTTTTTTTTTTGGGTGCAGCCACAATAGTACACCCTTCTACATGGCGTATGAGTAACATTCTTTCCCGCTCGTATTTAATACAAAAAATCATTGCGCTTTCATTTGATCATTCACAGCTCTTTTATTTATCCTTCGATTGGCTTCGCTAGTACTTTTATTTTAATTTTTTTTTCTAAAAAACAAGCTTTAATATAAAAGAAAAATGTTGACTAAAAAGCTGTTATTTTTTTCATTCAGGATGCAAATTAAAATAAACATTTCTTTGGAAAATGATCTGATCCAGAAAAACCGTTTACGGGTCCATAAGCTACGATGCAAAATTAAGGTTACGTATTTTTACGCTTTTATTTCACTTAAAAGTATTCTCCAAAAGCTAGATTTGAAACATAAACAAAAACTCATGAAAATTAATGATGAGCGTAACAGGCCAGTGGCAAAGCTTTTGTTACCAGTAAATAAAGTTAAAACAGGAACTTTTGTTAATAAAATTTCAGTTAAATAGTGTTCGATGAAGTTCAGAGTTGGCCTGTATTTCGTCGTCTCAGAAAACGGATGTCGAATGTTACAAAACACGGTTTTGAGAAAATTGACTTTGAAGTTTAAGGTCGAATTAATCCGAAACTGTACGGTAGATTTTTGTAACTTTTGAAGGAGACGTAGTTGGTGTTATTAGTTTTGATTTCCCATATTTTTACATTTAATATCTCTTAACGTTAATGAGAAAATTTACTTTTCATTCCGTATACATTTGTCGGAAGTAGCGTTTACTCACCACTTTGTTTTGTCCACAGAACATACGACAATAGTAAAGTATCTATTTCAACGACGATGGTATAATTTGATGAAAAAAACAGACATATTTATTAAATAATGATTACTTATTAGAAAAAACATAACAAAAACATAATCATGTATTTAATAAAAAAAACCTGTACATCTCTTATGCTGTAAATATGTTACGAACATACGTTTTCTTTATATAAAAACAAAAAACAATACTTAAATTCAGTCTTTTGTACATTTTTATCTCTTTCATTTCATTGGAGACTCAGTGCAAGCTAAAATTTAAAAATTTAAAATTTAAAAATTAGTTACTTAGTTTAATTTTCAATTTTAATTGTATCGTTATAGTAGAGGACCATCCAATTGTCGTAAGTTCAAAGTTTTGCGATACATACGACAAATGTTTTATGAATAAAAAAAGATTACATTTGTATGGGAATTTGTCGTATGTGCCACATACGACAAACGTTTTATGATTAAAAAAAAGGTACGTTTGTATGGGAATTTGTCGTATGTGACGCATTTTCAGCACATACAACAAAAGGCATACCCAATCATTAATATTATGTAACATACGACAAAATGCGCACGAAATATCTCAAAAACTCATGAAAATTAATGATGAGCGTAACAGGCCAGTGGCAAAGCTTTTGTTACCAGTAAATAAAGTTACAACAGGAACTTTTGTTAATAAAATTTCAGTTACATAATGTTCGATGAAGTTCAGAGTTGGCCTGTATTTGAAACATAATCCATTTATTCTCTGCGGCATATTTTTAGGCGAAAAAGTTTTTACAATAGCTCTTAGTAAATATTAAAAATTATTTAATTATGCCAAATTTATTTCAGCAGTGCAATTTCTGAGTTTGCTGCAATAAACGAAAGCCAAAACCCCACCGGCAGACAGTCCACTCTTCTCCGCCAGCGGAGTGGGGATGTAATAAAAAATGTAATCGAAATAAAAATTCGCACTGCAAAATCGAAAGTAAAGAGAAGCATCAACGAAATAAAAATTAAAAAAACAACACTTTTGGAGTGTCACACATATTGCGAGGAAGATTAAGCGCATCGACAGCACGAGGCATACACAAACCAGCGCATATGCATACCTATTTGAGCTCGCGCTTGCAGCCATTCTACATACTTACATACAGATGTACATAGGTATGGAAAAACAAACAAAATAGCAGCCTTAAGCCAACTGACCGCAATGGAAAAGTTGTCAATCGCATCATCGCGCGCACACGCGCACACGCATACATACATACATGCATATGTACATTTGCAATGACCACCCTGCAGTAAAATATAGAGACAGTCAGACAGAACTAGCTCGGAACTAGTGCAAAACGGATGCAGAGCGGGATAGTTGAAACTTTCGGCGAAAATGCGCAAATGCACACTACTCGTTGCACGCATCGTTGGTCGCGAGTTCAAATCTCGGTGGAGGCAGTGGTGAGGCTTCAAATTTAATAAATTTAAATTGTTGCGAGCAGCCAGGGCACATTGATTTGTTTTTTTTTTTTTCAAATTATTTGGTCCCGAAAATGTCAAATAATTTTAATTTATTCTTACAAAATTCTGAATTGTTAAAATCTATTGGCACGTGAAAGCTTTTTACATACAAAACAAGTGATGGAATTGCAGCTTTTGGAACGTTCGCCTAACTTAGCAGTACAACCGCTGATTACTGGGCCTTGCAAAGGATGGATCAATGCTTCGGGAAGCAAACAAATATACTAAGAAAAAAAGNTGTTTCACATATCATGATTTGATTTAGAAAAAAAATCAGAACAATTTTTGACACTTTCGATACCAGAAGCAACAACAAAATAAACGCAAATATTGTTTTTGCTCTAATGACCAGCTTGATATACTTTGCGTGGAGCTTACAAAAATTGTTTTTTTTTTTTAAATAAAATATGTAACAAAAATGGAATCTGTAACAAAAAAGAAAAAACGAAAAAAATATCCAAAAATCGAATCTTCAAAACGTTTTCTTATAAAAAAACTGTCCAAAACGGAAACGGTTAGAAACGAGTTGCAAAGTAATACACTTGGCGACAATTGTCACCGCCAATGACATCGCCGTGTATAACTGGACAGTTGAAAGCATTGCTTGGGTATTGAGCTAGAACTATGTAGTACTGTCGGCAAAAGATCTAGTTCTACGCTAGTTCTAAGCTAGTCAGATTTTCTGCAGGGCAACATCTATACTGTCACGCAGCTACATTCCTTTGATGGTATTGAGCAAACAAATTGCCGAATGCATTGCGCCTGTAAGGTATGCAGCAGCCAACATGTTTGCCCTATTACCTATGTGCTGTCAAGCAAAGCTTCGTCAGTCATTTCGCCAATGTTGACCTCAAAATGACTGCCGTAGCCACAACCACTTTGCAAAAGCTGCGGGTGCAATATCCCGAGCTATAGTTGATTGGAAAAAGTTTGAGTTTTTTTTTTTTTTACTTCGTACCAACCAATTTCACAAATTGGGCTGGACTGTATATTATTTTTTTGTTTTTGTTTTTAATTACTTTTTTAGTTAATGTTTTGTGTTTATTTGCTTTGAAATTTGATTTTTGCCTTGTTTACTGCTGATAGCACAAAGTGGCCGCGTTAATTGTCATACAAAATTTTTTTTACTGATTCAATTACTTCCGCCGCGCTCAGGCAGTGAGGACAAAAAAGCACGTTTTTTAGTTTCGCTTAATATTGGGTGTTAATTAAATTTGTTGGAAATTTTTGTTTTCCTTTTTTTTCGTTTCTATGTACACTAACAGCGAACGACGAAATTGTAATTTCGGCATAGCTTAATTGAATTAAACAACTATTTAGCAGGCGTTCTGTGGAGAATTTAGTGAATGCTTTTTTTCCTGATTAAACAAAATTACACACATACATACATATTAGGGTGGTTCTTAAAATAGCAACATCATCTGTCACCCTTTTATATAGTTCCAGGTAAAAATTCAAAAAATTTAAGAAAATAAAGGAAATAATTAGGGGATTCTATTTAAAATCGCTAAAATTCGACAAAATTTTACCTTCACCAGCTAAATTTCACCGATTTTATGAACTTATATGAATAAGTTTCAAAATTTTGCGACTTTTTTTTTAACTTAAAAACTTAAAAGATTTTTAAAATTTTGAAACAAGGGGGTACCCTACGATGTTAATATTTTAAGGATAACCCATCTGTCTATTTGTGTGTGCTTTTCAAATCGCACTGTAGTATATTCGCGAAATATACAGGCCATCATCAATTTCAGTAACTCTCCGCTGCTCACTTACCGAAGTTATGACTTTTGAACATCTTTGCCGACTTTTAGATGGCATCGCCGCGCTCTAAAACGTAAACGCTCCAAACCGTCCGTTCGTCGCACTGACCGCAAAACACTTACCAGTCACTTGCGCTTGTCTGTATCGCCATAATTCTCAATTACGCGAATGAAGATTCAAACACGAAGTTTCAACTTGGCCACACTACGCCTTAAAAGCTTTTAAATAGGCCAAGCTAATTGAATTGTGTGCGCTAACTCGGCCACTGAAGGAATACGCTAAGTATATGTAAGTTGAAAGCGAGTTGAATACGGTTTCGGGAGTTGTGGCAGCTACATAGTTGGCCTATTGGAGTCACTCTAATATACAAAAGTTCTTTTAGTGGACTAAATTATGTTGAATTTAAATTATAAAGGACTGTATATGTTTGTAGGTAGATACAAACTGAATACCGAATAACAAGAATTTACCTGACCCCTTTCACATCCCAGCTCCTTCGTTTTTCGCCAGAGCTTCTCTCTGACGTTGTCAAAAAAATGAAGGGATATGTAGTTTTGGAATTCCTAGGAAATGCTCTTTCCAAAAATGAACTCGAAGCTTTTCTGCTGCTTGCGTTTGGGTTGGGTTACCTATCATTCCGTTTTAGGCTTCAAACCACGCATAATGCGGTCGCTTTTATATAAGAAAGTCTTCTTGATGTCATTGTTAAACTAAAACTTCTGTCCCCGCGACTTGGCGGTATTGATGAATTTCCCTATATCCTATTTTACTTTGAAATACTCTGTAGGAATGGTTGTCCAAATGTTTTTGGCCTCACTTTTTCATGGGCCGGGTATTTCCATATATATTTTTTAAAGCATTATAGGTACTCTAGTTCTGTCTTCTACAATATTCTACGCTATTGCAACTCTGCTCAGCTGTTTGTTCGTCAATTTCGTTAATTGTGCTTTTTATTTGCATAAGTGAGCCGTACACGGCCACCGCGGGGACACATGTAGAGCCACACCTCGCTAGTTCTTCCGCTGTTTCAATAAAGTTGCGACCTAGCCGAGGATTATCCTTGACTCTCGAGAAGCTGTTCACCTGCAATCTCAATGGTGGATGATATTTTATCTGCCAAAGCAGAAATGTTTATCAACTTTATAATGTGTATTTTGGCTCGAATTTATCATTATCATTTAATCAATTTGTGTCAAATTTGGTTTGTGGACAAAGTGGTTTCGACGTTGTGTCATCTTCAGCGCGATATTCAGTGTCGTTTTTCATTATTTCTAATTAAAAGGTTTACTTAGTTTTATTCTTATAACTTCGACAAAAACAAAAAAACATAACAAAAAGAAACTTTAAGATATATCTAAAAAAGAAGATGCAATTCCTTAGATTTATCCTTAAGAGAAGGACTATTCTTTCGCAGATGGGGGGCACGCCCTTAACTAGGCTAACAACTGCAGAGTATCGACTCTCAGCTCATAGCATAGGCAGACAACATTACACTCACAGCACTGGGCTCAAGATGAGCTTATTCAGAGCAGTTTAACGTAGTATAAAGAGCTAAGGACTGTGGACTCAATATGACTACATCCCATATCGAGATGTTACTTTTAACTTAGTAACGATGCCATCTTTTTACCCACCTTTGCTAAATGGAGTGGGCCTTCCGCTCTCTACCTGAGTATTGTACCTTGTTGTTATGATTTTTATTAAGTTAGACTGAAACCATAGCATCTTAAACCGTTCTAAGGGAGCTGTAATCGTCATTTAAGCCTAAAAAGCATCCGTGGCGAAGATATGGTGCCTGCAAACCAATATGGTTTACTGGCAGTACTGAGCGGTGGGTTGGGTTGTTCTCTTCTATGGGTAATTTGGGGAATAGCTTAAAGCGGAGAAAACATATTTACATTGGAATTCACTCAGCATAAATCTTGCAAATCCGGCAGTTGTTAGCTGACCATTCAAGTGTTTTTTCAAGTAGAATTTACTGCTCATTACAGCCCTCGGCGAAGGTGGGCTATTAGAAGAACCGTCGATGGTTAGCACGAGTGTAAATCCAGTTGGAGTAAGACACTGCCCTGCCGGTCTGCACTCAGTTAACTCGGTACATTGAAGTGGAATATTACTGCCGTCTTACAAGCACCGACTTAAATCAATCTTCACTAAACTTTCGAATGGTAGATTATAAATCGGACAAAGAATCGATGAAAAAATGTAGTTGTCATCATTACTAGCTAATACTTAAAGATGTCACTCTTAATACAACAAGGATGACCAATTAATGGCTTCTGTCGCCGTCAAGATCTTTCGACGCCATTGTCCCGATTTTACGAAAAACACGGCTTCTGATCTTAAACTGTTGTTGTATTATCTGGTTCTTAANTAATACAACAAGGATGACCAATTAATGGCTTCTGTCGCCGTCAAGATCTTTCGACGCCATTGTCCCGATTTTACGAAAAACACGGCTTCTGATCTTAAACAGTTGTTGTATTATCTGNATGCTTAAAGATGTCACTCTTAATACAACAAGGATGACCAATTAATGGCTTCTGTCGCCGTCAAGATCTTTCGACGCCATTGTCCCGATTTTACGAAAAACACGGCTTCTGATCTTAAACTGTTGTTGTATTATCTGGTTCTTAAAACTGAACAATATATTGTTTAACACTTATATTGGAACCCCGTGATGATTTATATCTTAATTCTAAATTTCTTCCAAATGAAACTGATGGATCTGAAGATAATGTCCAATGAGTCTGTACGGTTTCGAACCACCCCNTTCAGCCCTCCTCAATGCGTATTGGAGTTGAATCCCAGAAGTTTCCTTTGGTGTTTTCGTTGCTCAATGAAACCGAAAACACCACCCCAGGACGGTTTGGTGATTATGCTGATCCCAGCATGGGGGCGGCATGTACGGTTTCGAACCACCCTAGCCAAGAGAAGTACGGGAGAGCAAGTTTTCTCCACGATGAAATCCACAGCGAGCATTGAATTTCCAGTGACTTCATGCACACACCCAGATGTATACATATATACAACAGCATGAGGGTGTATAGGTACATATGTATGTACCCACCCGCAATGTGACAACCGTTGAGGCAATAAATAAATAGATGACCGTGTCGCTAGAAGTTAGT
>NW_016174690.1:0-10706 GCF_001687245.7 Rhagoletis zephyria
TTAATGTTCGGCTCCGCCCGAACTTAGACTTTCTTACTTGTTATTCTTACCATCATCACCAGCAGGAATCGCAATTACAATTGCAAAACAGCTTGTGTCACGCACATCAACGTACTCGCATTAAAATGTGCACGCAAGACTCGCAGTCAGATGAATCCTTGCGATCTATATACATATGTGCTCCTGCACTTCACTTTGAAGCAACGGCTGAGTTGCCGCAATTATTCGTAGCTCAGGTGCTTTAAAGGAAGTGTCATTGGCCGCAGCGCCGCACAATGGGAGCGCTCCATCCAAAGGTGATTTTTTTATACCNCGATCTATATACATATGTGCTCCTGCACTTCACTTTGAAGCAACGGCTGAGTTGCCGCAATTATTCGTAGCTCAGGTGCTTTAAAGGAAGTGTCATTGGCCGCAGCGCCGCACAATGGGAGCGCTCCATCCAAAGGTGATTTTTTTATACCCGAGCGCACTTGTGCACAGGGTACGTATTATAACTTTGTTTGCATAACGGTTGTTTGGAACAGCCTATAGGAATAGAGACAGGTATGGACCAATGTATACATAAATGCTCAGAATGAAAAGAGCAATCGATTAAGCCATTTCTGTCCGTTCGTCTGTCCGTGTATACGATAACTCGAGCAGTAAATATTGGATCCAAAATTTGGAAAATTAGTATGTGAGGTAGAATTTTGGTAAAAAAATAGTATTATTATGAGAATTTTGGAAAACAGGCGTGGCCCGCCCACTTACGATGAAATACTGTATCTTAGTTGCCGCAAATCCTTAGGGTCGGCAACGACTAACTCGATATGTGTTAAACAATGCCAAAGATCCCTACCAGCTCTATAGCAACACATAATCAATCTTTACTGGGGCCCGGGACTTGTGGTGCCCCGGGAAATATGGAAGCGGACGAATGTGCTAGGAAAGGATCCGAGATGGGGCTCGGGCAAGCGACCCAAATCGTGAAACCTCCCCTACGATTTCTGTGTTCAGAAGTCGAGAGACTGACTAGGGCAGCTACCAACAGTAGGTAGGAAAATCTGCAAACCTGCAGAGTATCGCGATCGATCTGGCCACGGCTCGATGAACAAAGAACAAGAAGTCTATTTAGGCTTTTAAAGTCAAACGTCATTCTTCTCACAGGAATACTAACGGGACACTGGACCATTGGCCATATGGCTGCCAGGTTCGGAGTCCCGCAAAATGATTTCCTTAGAATCTGCAGGGATGAGGATGAGTTAGAATCAGTCCAGCACTTCCTTGGCGAGTGTCCAGCACTTCGATAAAAATGCCTCAAGTTTCTTGCAGACCATTTCTTCAAGAACTTGGATATCTTGGGTAAAGCTCCTCCGTAAGGACTGCTGGTATTCGCCAGAAAATCAAAATGATTCGAAGACATGCAGGGATATGCTTGGGGGAACCCCCCATGGGCATCACAATGGGCCTTCGCGGCCTCCGAGTTAACTCTTGGCAGAGCTGCCCGTTTAACCTAACCTAACCTAGAGAGCCTTGCTTAGGATCCAGCAATTTATTGAAAATCTTTGAAATCGGCCAATGGCCACGACACCTGCCATATAAGGGTAATTTACAGAAACGCGAAAACACAAATACGATTACGAACATACCAGCAGGAAAACGAATATGAAAACAAATACGAATACGAAAACAAAGGCAAATACGAAGGCCTATATGAACACAAATACGAATACAAAAACAAACCCGAAAAAGAGTTCGAAGAAGGCAGCGCTAAAATTAATGAGAAGACAAATGCGAAGACGAACACGACTATGAGAAGACGAAAACGACGACATGAACAAAGAATAAGAATAGCAATAAAACATGTTTTATACATGTTCTGAGATTAAATCAGTGGTCGGTTGAGAGTGTGTTGGTGTGCGCGGAGTAATTTCGCTATACAGTGGTGTAAAGAGCGATGTATGACGGATGCATATATCTGAATGAACGTTTGTGAAATGTCCGGAAAGACAGCTGCGCAGTATTTTTTTTTTGCTCAAGCGTAGAGTATACTTTCTAAACCAAAATTCGTGGTCTAGTATAAGTTATCGTTCTTCAGTTACTGGGAGCAGCTTTTAAGGAAAAGGGCTTCCATCAATTTGGTTATAATGGGTAAAAGGCTAACGGGTATGTATGAATCAACTTTCTCAGCATTCTTTCCGGGCTGCAGAAACATTTTCATCTGTGATACTTTCCACTGGGCAGGCAGGAAGCCCGATCTAATGACTGTATTAAAAAGCTGGGTCAGGCCAGTAATGAGGTCATACCCAGTTTTTCTTTGGTTTTATGTGTTTAATCGCTGTTTTTATTTCAGGTTATGGATCTTTTTTTATGATCGGATCCATTTGATAAGGATAGTTAAGAGTATCACGGACCTTTTCCATTGTACTGGTAAGGGGTACCATATTCTGTGGGGTGAAAACAGATTTTAAAGCTAAAAACAAGGGGGCGATAAAAAGAGTAACTGTCATATTACTCTGAAGGAATATTTTCTCGCTTTGCCTACCACAAAAATGTGGTAACTACTAAACCAATTCTTCCTCTTCTTTCTTTATTGACGCTGTAACCGCCTAAGCGATTTTGGCCGTGTACAAAGCACACGCCCGTCATTTCTCTTCTGTGCCAAGTGAAGCCAAGTCCCTATCCACCTGGTCTTTCCAACGCAGGAGAGCCCTTTCTCTTCTTCTGTTATCAGCATCGCGGCCCGAATTGAATGTTTTCAGAGCAGGAGCTCGGATACGAAATTCAAAATGATATTGTTTGCAAATTATGTTTATTTTTTTATTTCTAATAATTTTTAATTTAAAATATAGTTCAATCTGTAACATAAACCACGACAATGAAAGTTTCAAAGCATGCAAGAATTGCAAAAAAAGAATTATCAAACCTCAAAAAATTTCCATCAAAATTTCCAAATTTTTATTCAAAATATTTAGAAAATTTTCGGGTATGCAGTTCTGTAGCCCATGCAATTGGAGTCTAAGAAAGTGCAAGTCTCAAGTCGTTAAAAATTACTTTTTTACGCTTTTCAAGAACGCCGTATTTCAGAACTTGATTGAAAATAGCCCTACCTCAGAATTTTTATGAAGGACGCCTTATCTCATAATTTGGTTCATAAATACCCAATATTAGCTGTAAATATACTGCAAAAAACGGGCGCGTTTTAATCGGCAGCTGAGATAGGTCGTTTTTGAACCAAATTCTGAAAAAGAGCGTTCTTCAGTAAAATCTGAAACAGGGCGTTCTGGAAAAATTTTCTGAGATAGGGCGTTTTCGAACTGGCTGCCGAGATAGGTCGATCTTCCAGTCAATCGTCGATATAGATTTCCTTAGAGGGTTACAATTGTCTTCTTCATAAAAAAAAGGTCTCTACTTCGTGGATGTCGTGCGGAGCATGCCGAGCAGAGACTGTGGTGGCCGCCAAGTATTTAGTAGTAATAATTGTATTTCGATTGAAAACCTGTTAAGCAATTAATACTTTTACGTTTGTTTCCCGCACCACCAACACCACTATACTCTATATCGAACAGGTGATTTCGAGCTGCGTGCACAGCTATTCACTCTTATCGTTGCTCAGCATCAACGTAATCATCAACCAAAACTAAAAATGAAATAGTAAAATAAATTCGAAAAAGAGCAACGTTAAAATTGAAACTTCCACAAGCTGTGGTCATTGGGCACATTGCACTTGGCGATCAAGTGAAATGAAAATGTTAAGGAAGTGCGCCTGTTGCGCGTGCACATTTAAAAGCGAATTCGTGCATTTCACATAAAACTAACGACTACACTGACTGACTACGAAGGCACCAAGCAGTGAGCAATTGCATATTGATTGTGCAACATATGAATCGACGCCTTCCTGCAGCTGCCGGCCGTGATGGCATGTCGCTTAAGTGGGTGCAGATAGAATAGATAGAGCTGCAGCAGCTGTTGCATATCAACAAGACTTTCAACCATTGCAACATTGAGGGGGACAAAAGGTGCATGCAGTAGTGACGCCTTGCCACCTCACTGTATGTACTAGCGACCTTCAATACCGTTGCACTGCAGCGGCAACACGATGATGAACATTGAATGTTCTGTTGAATAGTAAAGCGGACAATTGATAGTTCCTCTAAAGTTTAGCGTCTGAAGCAACAACAACTCATAGAGTATATTTTTTTGTCCTTTTTGCTTACATGCTCTTGTGGTAACTGCTTAACGTTGCAGCTTTCGCCCGTTAGCCAAGGAAAGAAAAACGGAAATGATTCTGAGAATCTCATTAAGAGTTTGCCTTGTTGATCTTCGGACAACAACTAAACATTCGTGATTGTAGTAACAACTCTTACTTCTCTGTACTTCAACGGCCCTCGTTAAATGCGTTGCGCTTAATTGAATATTACTCGTCTTATTTGAATGATGTGAATTGACAGTGCCACCTGTGAGGATATATGTTCGTATTTCTTAGAAGGAACTATATACCACAAAAAGAAAAGTACTCTGTTATTTCTAAGTCCATGTGACACATAAGAAGTTAGATGTTTATTTTTTGAAAAAGTTAAGTGGTATTACACTTAAGCTTTTTTTAGAAGCTTTTATTAGGTTCATATATGTATATGTATCTATAAGAAAAATCAACAACAAATGGAATACTTATTTATTCGATTTGTTTCGCTATAAACGCCGAATGATTTAAACCATAAAAAATAGCGAGTTGCCACCTGTTTGAAAAAATTCTATTAACTAAATTGATAAAAAGAATTAAATACAGCGTACTACAATTTGCATACGAATGAGGTTTAAGAAAGCTTAATGGAAAATATTTTTGAAGGGGGTTGGCTCATGTTTCAAAGTTTTAATTCGATTCAATTGAGAAGATAAACAAAATGGCTTAAGAAATTTTAGTTTCCAAAATATTTTTAAGAGTGCTGCCATCTGTTTGAAAAATTTAATTCAATTAAATTGGAAAGGAAAATGAAATATCACAATTTTAGAATCAAACGAAATGTATTCAAGAGATCTTTGATTAAAAAAAAAATACCATTTTTCATTATTATTATCACCAATCTAAAAAGTTATGACTAAAAATTTAAGGTTAAATAAAATATTACGAGATTCCAAATGAAATCCGAGAAGGGGTCACAAAAACAACTTAAATTCGATTTTGCAGTGCCAAAAAACCAAGAAAATGGATAACAAATTATTAAACGACAAAGTGAAAAATATATTTTTTCGCAAATTTCGTTACTCTGTAGCATTTTTGCATGCGATTTTTTAACCGACTTCAAAGAAAGGACGTGGTTATCAATTCGTCGGAATGTTTTTTTGATGAATGTTACCGCATAACTGTGGACCACGTTAACTGATTTTTATAATTCCTTTTTTAAAGGTAATATGGAACATCAGAGGTTGTTCCATACAAATTTGGTTAAGATCCGATCATTGGATCATGAAGAAATTAACGGTAATTTTAAATTTTTATATGAGAATTAAAGCCAGTTTTGTTTTTTGCCAACAATTACTTGTTTAATAATCGTGACGATTTTCGTGACGATTCTACTGGACTAAAAAACTTCACCGGTGTTAGTCTAATAGATCGATGCACAAATTAGTAACAGCTCGAATTTTTTTGCACCAAAACGCAGTCGGAAAAGTACGCGAATGAATCTCGTCAACAGATCTGCACCGTGTGTTCAGGTTTCAAAAACGAGGTGTCAAATTAAAGGTTTTAATTTTTCGATAAGTGCTGCCACCTGTTAAGTAATTCAACTCAAATTATTTAATAATCAATGCCGCCAGATCCGCACGATTCGTTCGATTTTCAAAAGTTAGGTGTCAAATGAAAGGGCTTAGGCTTTAGATCTTCAATAGGGTTTCACTTTTTCGAAAAGAGTTGCCACCTGTAAAGAAATTAAGCTGAAATTATTTAAGAAGTTAAAACAATTGTTACAATATGGGTATCGACCGAAATCGTTTTGAAAAGGCTTTATATATTAGCTACGTATAGAAGGGTTGCCACATGTTAAAAAAATCTGATTCAATTTTAATTATTTGAAGAAATATTAAAAAAGTATATCAAATAGAAGAGTTTTAAGAAATCTTTAGTTTGACAATTTAGAATATTTTTGGTGTTTTTGAGGGTTGCCATCAGTTAGGAGTTTAAATTCAAATTAGTTAATAAGTTAATTGAATTATTAAAAGATGGTTATCAATGGAAAGTGGTTTAAATTCAGTTATTTCTGAACCATATTCAGGAGGGTTGCCACATGTTTAAAATATAAAATTCAACTTAATTCATGAGGTAATTCAATTATTTATAATAATATTATACAAAAGATATTTAAGGAGATTTTAGTTCGAAAATAATTTTGAAGAGAGCTGCCGCCCGTTTTGAGAGACGAATTTAGTTTAATTATACACAAGTTAAATGAAATTTTAAGCTATGGGTGCCGCGCGTTAAGAAATCTTTAGTTTGAATATTTCGAATTTTTTAGGGTGTCAGAAGCAGGCTGCCATACGTTGAAAAAATTTAATTAAAATTATTTAATAAGTTAAATGGATGGGTTTCAGTCGAAATGGGTTTGAAAATAATTTACTTCTTATCTGTATTTAGGAGAGTTGCCATGTGTCAAAAATCAAATTCAACTTAATTCATCAGTTACTATGTATCAAAATACCAGATAAAAAAAAATTAAAAATATTTTAGTTTGAAAATACTTTTAAAGAGGTTGCCACCTGGTTGAAAATTCGATTTTGTTTTACTTATACACAAGTGAATGAAATATCGAAAAATTAGTGTCAAACAAAAGAGTTTTAAGAAAACTTTAGCTGATAATATTTTTAATTGTGGTATCTACCTATTTTTTGAATGTCATCAGATCTGCAGTGTTATTTGGAATTTCCGAATTTACAAGTTGAGTTAAAGGACTGGAATTGTACAAAGATGTGCAATAAGGTTTTATATTTTTTATTTAGAACCTTTCTAGCGGTGTGATTTGAAATTTGATGAAATGAAAACCGACACCATTCGAGACCTTTTATCCTTATTTTCCTTAGGATCATATCCTCTCTTATCAACATGCTCCTGGATCTCCATGTGGTTTTGTTTTTATTTTTACGTCAACTCCAGCTTACATATCTCTGCATTCCATAGATCCAGTTGCTGATTTGATTCCAATAAATGCTGCGTTTGTGCATCATTGGCTGTAAACAAATTACCTACAAAAACAGCAGTACTAGGCGCATTAAGCAGCCATGTAAACACCGGTAAATCCGTGATCTCATTTTAATGTTTTGCATGCGATTTTACACCAGCGTACCTGAATATCCTGATAGCTATGGGTTTCGTTGTCATACTACATGCAATACTGGCACAGATTTGCTGCTGCTCACTGCATCACAGGGATTATCTATTTGTAGAGCAGCTTTAGCTGATTGCCGCCTTTGTGTGCCCCTTTTGTGGTTTAGACAGCGGCTGAAATGAAGACCTTCACGCCATATTAGAGCTGACGAGGCAAAAACCAGCTAAAAATGCAGTTCACTGTTGCACAACCATTGGAACGCATGTTCGGTTGCGAAACTGACGACTGACTACGTTGACATTGATGGTGATGGTGATGCTGATGCTAGAGCAGAAGCAGAAGCTAGGGCTTTGATGCTGATGCTGCCAAGGTCACGAACGAGATTACTCAAGCAATAATTAACAAAGGCAATAAATGCCACAGGGTGCAGTGTGCAGGGATGAGAATTATAAATAGCGACGAGTTAGTTGGAACGCAGTAATAAATATTTACAGCTCAAAAAATAGGTATTATACAGAGAAAACTTGAACCATACTACCTCCCCTGAAATAAGGCATATATATATATGTGCGTATGTGCTGAAGAGACGATCAAATCGAAATCGATCAATGTATGTACATACATAGCATTTGCTATTTTGAGCGCACAACACCAAACGACACGATCAATTGTCGACTCGAGCGGTTTGTCAAAACCGCAGAGGGGTATTTTTACGGTTTTACTGCCACGTTCCAACCATCGTCAGGTGCATGGTGGCGGGTCGCGGCGGCAGTCTATTTTATGCGCTGAATGGATTTCTTGCTATTGCTATAAAATTGCAGGCGATGCAATAAAAGTAGCTAGCATTCACGTATCTACTGAGTACTGCAAGTGATGATGAAAAGCGGTAAGGAAGGGTTGGAGCGGAGTAAGGGCGTGCAAAACAGTTTGGCTTTATATGGTGTGCGTGTGGATAAGCACAAGATGACAAGAATTTTAATGTTTTGTGGCGTCATCAAGAGGCTAAACAAAGTTCAGTGGTGAAGGTAGCGTTGGCGGCGGCGGATTCCGTTGAAACCCTACAAATAATTCACTGGTTTTACTGTTTCGAACAAAAAAAATAAATAAATCGCAGCGCTTGTAAGTATGTAGTTGTCTAAAAGCGTCCCTTAAAGGTATGCACATATTTTTATTGGTTTGAGTTGATCTTGGAGTGGCAAGTGACTATGGATTGTGCGGCTAGCAATAACCGCCATATAATAAAAGTCGAATAGACTTTTATCGCACGTTTTAAGTTCAGGCTATATAAAGCTCTGTTTAAAATTATAGAAGTGTCAATACTTCCATGTACGAATACTTCAGAGTTTGCAAAAAGTTGCATTGCTGACAAAAAAGCTTGTTGTGCCGTGGCTACAGTTTTCAACAATATGTATTCCAACAGGCCAGACGAAAGTTGGAAAAAATGGCGATGAATTAGGTTAGGGTTTGAAGCAGTGAAAAAAACTATTATCTGTTGTCGATAGCTGAGTAGAATCGAAAAATAAATGGATTGATAAAGGAAACTACGGATCAGCGAGCGTATGTGTAGAATGTGGGGTGCCATCATCAAAATCAATAGAAATACACTAACTATTAGTTTTCAAAGCTCTAAAAATATGTAACACAAATCGCGTAGCAGAAAAATAAGAATACCTCCTTTGCTATGGAAAGATTAGGTGGTGAAGGACTTGAAATTTCCAATTGGCGTCATTTGACACAGGAACGAAAGGACTGGCGGGCTGTATTCGACTCGACAAAAATTGCCTAGACGGTTATAGCATCACTCAATAAAAATATGAAGCATATAAACTCCGTAGGATCATAGCGACCCGGCGAAAGTCATTCTTAACAAACCCGTAAGGGTACTCCTCTTCAAGCTCACTTAAAATTTCATAATTTGTTTTCTTAATATCTTTCCTCTCTCAAAGCATCCCTTTTTCTTTAGTTGGGTTTGTACGAAGTATCAAAATATAAGGAAGTATAGGGACAGTACTAGATTGATGCGAAGATGAAAACTGTTTGTGGACAAACAAACTAAAATATAATTCTTTCGGAACAAATACGCGTTATGAATCTAAGTTGGGTTTCAAAATATTTGTTCACTCGTTATAATATAAATATTACCTTGCCTATTTCGAAATGTTAGTTTAGTTCAGCATACTTGAGTACCCTTTCTTGCACTCAAAGTTTAAGTGTTCATAGTAGACCTCTTCCATTCTCTTTTGACAGAAAACTTTTCAATAACCTAACCTTTCTTGAAAGCTTACTTCTAAGAAGATTTTGGCGTAATAAACGTTCCCAAAAAACAGCTCAAATTAAACTTTTCTTAAAAAAATTTTTTATATGTAGGCCGAATTCTGAGATAAACTAATTTATTATTTCATGATATTAAAAAAAAAACATATCGATGGTCCTCTGCAATAACGATACAATTCCAGATTAAAAAATTAATCTTAATTAAAATTATTTACTGCTAAGGGGCTCATATCTCAAATCCTTGTCTAATTAATGTCTAACCCTTGCTACTTACTTTAGAAATCCTTACTATATACATTCCCAACGATATACGATTAGTACACCTTGAAATAGGGTCAAAAACCGTATAGGTGAAAAACTTATGAAGAAAGCATTGGACTTATTCGGTCTATTAGGACCCCTGAAATTGGAACTGAACTGAGTCGTACTAAACTATGTATAACATTGTTTAGCTAGACAATGTCTTCTTACTAAATTTTGAAATTTTAATGAGACTTTGTCGAGTTTTCCTAATTTTTCTACAAAGCTTGACATTCGGTAGTGGCTGCTAGGCTGATTAAATTTAAATAGATTTCCTCTCCGTTCTATTCAAGTACTTATTGCGGCATATTCTTGTTTTCGTATGAATCGTGAAATTTTCCTATAATTTTCTATACAAAAATTTCAAACTTTTGATTCTTACGAAAACAAGAATACGCCTCATTGTATTCCAAATATCTAGTCAAAAACTCACTGATAAAGTTCAACTGGTTCACCGCCATGGTGAATATTCCATTTATTGCACTCCTGCAATTCCTACTTCTGCCTTTAATTTTATTAGTTATTCGTCTCTTTATAAAAAACCTCCTCTTCTATCTACACCACTATATTTTGTACGGAGTTGCATATTTTTTATCCAGTTGTTCATCTATGATTCGAATAGGTCTATACATCAGCCTTTGGCTAATGTCAAATAAGTAACATTGACATATTAGTATGTATGCGTATTAGTAAATGTTGCTTTCATCCTTTTCATACCATCTAATTATTATCTAATCACTCACAGCAGACTGCACTAATAGCCATTACAGCATTACAGCTGCGCCATGAACGAAACATAAAATTTTATATATCCGCCATAAATTCGCGCAC
>NW_016174692.1:0-10705 GCF_001687245.7 Rhagoletis zephyria
CATAGATAAACTGGCCCTAACTCATTCGCCGTGTGCCATTGTGAGTATATTTTATGTTGCTCATATGCCGTGTATTAACATAAATTTGTTTTGTTGTTGTTATAGGTTCTCAGGTAAGGGCTAAGACGCTTCGTTTTTTCACAGGATGAAAAGTTTTCCCGTACATTGGCTAAATAAGTCTTGTGATCTCTTGAATATCGTTCAAATGAAGCCATTGATATGCAAGTGTAAAGCTTTGAGGGCTGCCTGACTGAAACAGAAGAAAAAAACTTGTTTGTTCTCCTTAGGTTTTTAATCTAGATTTCGTTCTATCTCCTAAATTGCAAACACTTTTTCTTAATACACCCGTGCGCTATGGTCTGGAAATCATATTTTTGGCATAATTTATTAGAAACGAGATATGTCACTTAAGTTTTGTGTGTAGGCTTAACAAAAAGCTCACTTGCCAAATTTTCATAGCATAAATATATTTTGACAGAAAGAACTTGTATATCATTATGAACGCGCCGCTTTAACAGTTGCACTGTCCGAGTGAGCAAAGTACTGGCGTACGATTCGAGAGATCCGAGGTCGAGTCCTCGAACAGCGGTTTTTTTCTTTTTAGTTAGTTAAATTTTAAATAAAAATGTAGATATGTTTCTTTAATGTTTTGGAACTTATTTTATTTATATATTTTTTTTATTTAATTTTTGGATTTCATTGCTTTAAAAAGGATTTTTTTTAATTAAATTTAGTTTTCAGAAGCAAATATTTTCTCTTATTTATATCGATGTTTTTCTTTTCAAATTTAATTTTATTTTAATTATTAGAGTTTATTTTTTTAAATAATTATTTTTAAAATTTTTGGATTCATATTTTTCCCTTTTGTTTATAAATTCTTCTCTTTTTTAACATAATCTTCTTTTAATTTTGAGATGTTATTGTTTTAAAAGAAATTTTTTTATGTTCATGTAATGTTTAAGCAATTATTTTATGTTTTATATTTTTTTTTTTAATTATATTTTCTTTTAATTTTATATTACATCTGTTATTTCAAAAAGAATAATATATTTTTTAATTAAATTAAATTTTGAGAAGCTTTTTTATTTACTTTTTCTGTTTTTTAATTAGTTTATTTTTTATTTTTTTTTAATTTAGATTACTTTTAAGTTTTAAATTCTTTAATTTAAAATTTTTATTGTTTTTAAAAAGACTTTCAATTAGTTTTTCGAATGACAGAAAAGAGCTTTCAAGATAGTTGCCAGAACTGACATTTTTTTTACGAAAGACTTTAATTTTCCGAAAGACTGTGGTGAGTTGAAAGACAGTTTCCAGAATTGCACTGTTAGTTCAAATTTGGTGCAAACATTAGGTTTGTTCCACAAGCTACTTGTAGAAAAACTCGAGTAAAGTTCAAACTGTCAGTGTATATCAAATAAACTCTAAAACTTACTTGTGGAACGCGTATGTAACTTCGAGTAGCTTGTGGAACAAACCTGTTGACTATGTCTGAGATACACGGTAGAGCATTTGCTTAAGTTCCTGTAACTTTAAGTTCCTGGAACAGCATATTGCAGCTCTAACTTCGCCATCAGTTTTGCATTTCTCTCCCAAATTCTTGCAGCGAAGCATTTAGATATTAAATTGGGATTACAATTTAATAAAATATTATACACATTTAGTAAATTTGAAAAGCGAGCGCTTTTATTTCCTTAATTCCATTAATACTCGGCAATTGAAAATTTGTACGAACACAAACACAGCAACTAAGTACAACAAAAGTAAAGCAAGTAAACCAAAACACTGAGCAAAATAATTAAATTACATAAACAAATAAAAACATAGACAGAGTTTTGAAAAACCAGTAAATAAAATATTTCAGGCGCACGCGGTCGTAAAAAATGAACTGAGTGCATTAAAATATCAATAACAATAAAACAAGTTTCACAAATAAAAGCAAAGAATTCCGCAACAGCACAACTGACAACGGGAATGTATGTAAATGCAAATGAAAAAGAGGGTAGGAAAGTCAAAATAAAATATAAAGAAGAAATATAAACACATGCCCACAGGGACTACACTCGAACAGTCCTGCAATCGCTGCCGGCTGAAGCCTCCGCCCGCAGTGCGAGTTAATCCGGCACATTTCAGCAAGCGCTCTGTCGGCCTGTAGCGCGACAATGCGCGCCAAGGGTTAAAGTGGTGGCATTTTAATGGCGCATAAATAATAAAATAAGTGAAAGAGAATACCAAACAAAGCAAAAAAAAAAGGAAAAAGGGTTTACGTTGTACCACAGAAAAGCTCAGTTGTAAATATGCATATGAAAAAGTAAAGGCAAGTGTATGCTAAATGTTATAATTATTTTTTTTTTTACTTTTTAAATAAAATACAGCCTAGTATAAAATTTCCATGAATTCCCTTTCTTGCACGTGTTGCTATAATCCAGCTTTGCGAGCAATTACGAGGGAATTACGTGGAATTTTCCTGTTCATTGCAGACAACTTATCTTGCATTTCTGCTGTAACTATTGAATTCGTTCAAGGCATTCTTTATAAATATGTAGCATTCAATACTTAAAAAAATGTATTAACAACTACCTTATTTATTTGAATCTCAAACACGATGAAGGCAAATTTTAACTGACATTTTTTAGACAAAGTAAAAATAGCAAATAATATGTGTTAAGAGTAATCTATCTATGTATGTAGATACATATGTGGATGAAAGTCATAACCTAAAGAAAATGTGTTTTGAACAAATTTTGCAGAAATGGCGGTTTGCTAAAAAAGGAGCATTTGCCTTCCTTGCTAATTAATTTATTCCTCTGTACTTTGCTTGGCAACTTTAACTATAAAAATCAATCAATCAAAACATATTTGTACTAAATAATAATGTAAAAAGTACAGCCTTGATATTTTTACCAGTTTTGCTATTTTTTATTTGTTTATTCAATGTTTATATCTATCTATATATATATACGCCACAAGAAAATTTTGAACTCCCATTTTAGGGGACACCGATTTCAATAAAACATACACAGATTTAACGGATATAACTTCCTCCAATCCAAAAATATTAATCCTGCTACGTAGGGGGCGTGGCACAAGACATACAGACAAAAATGTGAAAACCGGAAGAAACGAGTTTTTTTTTTGCTGATATTAGTATACAAATTTTACGTAACTAGGTTATGGTCCATGCTTGACTAATTTTCTAATGAAAAACAAAAATAAAAAAACTCGCTAAAATAAGAGGCAAAACAAAATGCCGAAACATAAACACTCGCCTTAAATATCAGAAACAGGAAAAAACAAAAATATGCACTTATGAAAATTCGTCTCCGAATTCGTATTCTTTTTTGGTATCCGCATTTGTCTTCGTGCTTATCTTCGGTTGGACAACGTATCCCTATTCGTATTCATCTTTGAATACGATTTTGCATTTGCCTTCGTATTCGTCTGCTTATACTTCCTCGTATTCGTCGTCGTATTAGCCTTTATCTTCGTTTTTGTATTAGGCTTCTGCTGCTCCTCGTATTCGTGTTCGTGATCTGCAAAGAATTTTGTGAGAAATCTTTTAGATTACTTATCATTACACTCATCGGCTGAAATCAAATATCTGATTTCTGCAACGAAAAACAGCTTCTCATAAAAATAAAATCGCCGTCCGAAGGCGGCGTAAAGCTGTAGCTTCCTCCCCGTTTAGTGACAACATCGAGGTGCATGCCATAAATCGGAGTAGAAGCTCGGCCTAACACTAGCATATTCTGTAAGCGCCAATCTTTTATTATTATTAAGTTTTCTAGACCACGCGGTTTTACAGAATCCATTTTCGAAATAATTTGATGAACGAATGTTTTTTAAATAAAACAATTTTTTTTTTTGGGGCGGACAACGAGCGCCGAAAGTGGCAAAAAACTAAAATTTTTTGTTAAAATTTTCTCGAGATCTTGCCATATAAATTTTTATATCACACAACAGAAGATTATGTAAAATAAATAAAGATCAGCAGAACCGACGAACTTCGTCCCGCCGAAATTATAATTTTTTTATTGAAACATTTTGATCAAAGATTTTCATAAACAATTCACGGTCACGATTTATATGCTAATATAATCGTTTGGTGGTCCGCACTCTTCAATAACCCAACGAAAGTGTAATGTCTGCGAAGAAGTTCTTGGAATTTCCAATTTCCCCCAATTTGAAGAATTTTTTCCTCTTCACTCCCTGGCGGCAACAATGACCCGGTTCGATGGTAAATCTCTCCTTGAAATTGTATAGTATAGTTCGTGATAATTTCAATATGGTCCACAGAAATCCAATATACATAGACTTATTTCAGTCGAAATAAATACCTTAAATTCCTTATCAAGGAGCTATTACGCGCTATTCGGGTG
Source organism: Rhagoletis zephyria (assembly GCF_001687245.7). NCBI lineage: Eukaryota > Metazoa > Arthropoda > Insecta > Diptera > Tephritidae > Rhagoletis > Rhagoletis zephyria. The sequence continues at coordinate 4,377 of NW_016174692.1, forward strand.
GTTGACTTAACGGAGGTTGTTTGAAATTAACCCCTGGAAAACTCAATACTGTGGTCTCCGAATGAATGTTTAACGCAGACTAATATTGGACCAGTCGGAAAACATGGCCGTTCGACACAAACTCAGTGGGACAGCAGGCCAACGTAAACGGACATTCATGACGATTTCTCTCACTGGACGTGTTTAGTAATAACTCGACTCCAGCCCCACCTGGCGGCTCCTTTTTGTAAAAGTATTGCCCTTACCCTTACCAATACATATCCCGAATATGAACAAATCGCATCATAAATACGAATTTTTAGTAATAACTCGACTCCTGAGTCACTTGGCGGGTATATTTTTTCACGGCAATATTTTCATTTACGATACCAATACACGTTTCGAATATAAGCCAAATCGGATCATGCATAAAATTTTTAGTAATAATTAAACTCCAGCTCCACCTGGTGGGTCAAATTGTGAACTGAAACTATCCAGAGATGCCCTCAAACACACACAACGCCCCATTTTCAAATATCCCGACTTCTCTCCATGAGTGAAAGAAACGACTTTCATATCCATATATCTATACCGTGTTCGATTTTTTTTTAGCCTGTAACCAACCTTGGAAATTTTGCAGAGGTTTGCGAAATTTCAAAAAAATCTGTACAGCCGTTCTCGAGCTTTGCAAACAGAAAAAAAACGGCTTTCAAAATTATATTAGTATAAATAATTCGAGTCCAGCGCTCCCTAGCGGCAAATTTTTTCGCAGAGATCTTTCCCTTCTTCTTACCAATACATATATATAATATGACCGAAATAGGGCTATAAATACGACCTTTAGTAATAAGTCAATACGCCACCGATCGGGGGTTTCTCTCTGTAAAATTTTTTTATGGGCAAAGATAAACACAACTAAAAAAAATTTCTATTTAAATCGGACAATCCGTTCTTGAGTTATGGGGTCATACGTTTAGTTTTATATGTATAGATATAAAGATACAAATTCTTAAAAAGTTGGAAACTATCCTCGAAATTATTACTGCTGGTTAAGAGTACATTTAATTTAATTAAATAAAGTATTTAACTTCCATTCCCTGAATGCGTTGTAATATTTTAGTCAGTATAGCAGTGAAGCTTTCCTTCAAAATGGTGTTTCAATCATTCCATTTGATGAAGTATTATGAAAGAGATGGCGCTTTATTGGCCGGTTACCTAGCTTTCAGCTTTTTGAAACCCCAATTTTTTTGATAAATAGCTACTCCCCTTCAAAATGAGATATCACTCATTAAATTTGATAAAATGTTAAAGGAGATGTCATTTGGTAACAAAAAAAAATCCCTTTTAGAAATAAATACATAGCTACCCCTATAATAGCAAAAGAATGATTGCTCTTTCAAATGAGACTGGTTTTGAGTGTGCACGACAATTTTGAAAACACATCAAATTACATCTTGCTACCTATATATAGATTTATCCACTTTGTCATAATTATTAATGTAAATTTAATGTCGTAAATAACCAAAATATGTTGAAGTATTAATATTATAATGAGTGCAGAAATGTATATACATACATATATACATACGTATATGCATGTACGTATGCATTAAACGTGACCTCATTTGGTTTGGTTCTTTGCTGTACCAAAAGGGATGTGGTGCACCACTGCGTATGCGGCATTCGGAGCTCAATTTCATATCTGCAGGTGAGCTATCCACATACATATCTACNAGTGTCTTTGCCATTCATTTAGACTTGCATCCCTCTCTTGTTTTCGCTCTTCGATGTTGTGTGTGTGTGTGTGTGTGTGTGTGTGTGCAGACACATATGTATAAGTAGTATATAAGTAAATGTCTATGGTTATTAAATGTAAGACAAATATTGGGGGACTATTTTTATGAATATACTCGTAGGTACATACATATCTTTGCATGCAAGTAAAAGTAATTGCTCAAGTTTGCAACGTCTGAGTTTTGTATAAAATATATGTGAACAAATTTGTTTAGAAGCACAAAAAAATATGCAAAAGTTCACTGGCACTTACACGGAAGATATGAGAATTATTAAAAATCTGTGTACTTCTATATAAGTAGAATTTACGTATGTCGGATTTAGCTTAAAGCTAATCGTTTTATACTCACTTTATTTTCTAGCATACATATTCCCACATATTAGTTCAATACCTATGTACATACTTACATAATGTAGATAAGCACTTAGTATAAATAAATTTTCGTGCCACTTTTTCTTCTTTGCCCCCTCCCCCCAAGCTAATGTGTTTTTCAGTGTGGTGACTCCATGTTATACCGTTATTTCCATACTTGTAGCTTGAGGTTTGACGAATATTTATTCGCTCAAGGACACGCTTTATACTTATGGTTAGAAAATTTTAAACTTTGTAAGCTCTAGAGTATAGCACGGGAGTGGCAACTTTGCCTTGTGTGCACAGTATTGTATTTCCGGTGTTTTTTTTTTTGTACATTTTAATGGTTTGTTTTATTTCTTTTATTTTGCGCTTTTAACATTTAAATGCTCAAAAGACCATTTTTTGTAGTAGCTACATACGTTTTCCTATGAGTAAAACTTTTTAGAGCCGCGGGGTAATTTTGTATTTGCTGCTAGCAAATTTCGTGCTGTAATTGCTGTAAGATTACACCTGTGTGGCGATGAAAAGGTATTTCGTTGGAACTGAAAAATAGCAGATTTAGTAGATGAGTTGCTTTAGTTAAAACGTGCTCGTACAGATGTTGAGAAAAATTCGTGTGTTCATTGAAGGTAATTCATAAAAGGAAGCATTTGGGTTTCAAAAGCCATGATTTAGTAGCGATTTAAGCTTGTTTTGCCCTAAAAAAAATTTAAATGTTTTAATCGGGGATAAATATAGGACCATTGATTGACTGCATTAAGCTACTGATATGGAAATTGTAATGCGTCTTATGGAATGTCACGCTGCACAGTGGAAAATTGTCGACTGATTTTGTTCAGTCAATTTTGTACTGAATTCATTTATTTTTTGTTTTAAATACTTGGAAAGGATTTTAGAAAAGATTGTATAGGCTTGATAAAAATAACATAGATATTTATTAAAAAATTTTTCAAAAAACTAAGTAATATTTTTTTTTTTGTGACAAATTTCAAATTTGAAAGGTAGAAAAAATGTTTTTGAAGCCTTTCAATTCGATTCTGATAGAATCGCGAATTTCAAAGGGCTGCTCAATATAGCGACTGCTATGCAAAAATCGCATCGTATGCATTTTTGTAGATAAAGTGCAGGACGGCTTTTGAAACCACTGCATACTATTTATTCTGAAACAAAATTGCAAAATTTTAAATGGCCAGTCCAAAATGGTGGCTTCTATACAAAAAAATTTACCAAACAAATATTTTTCAAATTTCGTCATATGCTGACAAGAATTTTTGAAGAAAAATTATTCAATTCGGTAAATTTCCCGCTGTGTGCTGACGTCTCTTTAATCCTAGAGTGGGATCAAAATTTCGACTGCGTTTTGCCGATTATTCGGCTATTATTTTCTGTTCCCCCAAATATTCGTCTTCCACCTCAAAAGTGTCCGAAATTTTCGCCGAATAATGTATTTATTATTTTTTTTTTTATTTAGAGCTCTCTTTTCAACACAATTTATATCCTATTTCAATTGATATTTTTTTGAAAAAAATGATTCAAACAAAATATTCTAAGTGTAAATCCGATTTTAAAATTTGATACAAATTAAAAAAAAAAATGTCAACGAGGGGATGTGCCATCTTAATGACCTGAGGTGAATAAGGTTATAATACCGTTAGAAAAATTTCGGATCTTTAGTTTTGTAGCCCATTAAATTTTAGTATAACAAAGTGCAAGTTTTAATTGGCTGTAAAATAACCATGATTTTTTAAAATTGCGGCCCATTTTCTTCCATGCAAAGTATGCTCGACAAAATTTTTCTACGCCACTGACTTACCTCCGGCTGCCGCATTAAATGCTGCTTTTACTAGAACACTCTGCATATTTGCATTACAAGATAAAGTAGTTGCGAAATGTTAATGATAAGGCTCATAAAGCATATAAAAATATTTTAGTCGTACCTAACACGCGAGTGACTGAAGAAGTTTTTTTCTTGAACACGCCAGCGACAGCTTTATCGGTTCGTATCAACCGCCATCGTACTGTGCCATATAAAAGCACAGGTGTAATGAGCTACAGTGTATAAGTTTAGTCGATCAAGACAAAATTCCCCTTTTCTAATCGCTCGCTCATATTTACAGTAGTAGTAGCTCATTTCGGCAATGGCTATTATTTGGCAGATAAAATACTAAAATGGCTGCACATTACTATTGAGCCGAATATATGGTTCTTTTCATAACTATACAGCACTATGTTTTTATGATTTTCTTATTTATATTGGACTACGTTCTTATACAAATATTTTTCATTGTATAACAAAAACCATATAAATCCTATTTTCAAACTTTGAACAAGAATTAAAAAAATTAAAAAATTCCCATAAAAAATTTTCGAACATACACTGCCGGCAAAAAATATTGGCTCAGCTGCGTTTTTACACTATATGCAACAATTTTTATTGTAATATTTTCCCGACAATTTTTTTTGTCAAAATGTGGTTCATTTCACAAAAAAAAAAACATAAAAATATAATTTCTAAACTCTGTACAAAACTCGCGAAAATTCAGCAAATTTTCAAATTTTTAATCAGATTTTTAACATTTTTTTTGAGTATGCAGATTTTTTCTCCAATAAATTTATATTACCATTGATTTTTGAAATTTTTTTTTCACGCAGTCTCTTCCATACAAAAAAAATCGAAAATACTTTATATGGAAAAAATGCAAAACGCCTTCAACAAAAAAATCTTAAAAATTAATGCGATTTTTACTAACTCCGAACTTGCATTTTTTAAACTAGAATTTGATGAGCTACAAAACTACGTAATCAAAAAAATTCCGAAAAATCTGATTAAAATTTGAAAATTTGCATGAAAATTTATTGAATTTTTGCGAGTTTTGCACAAAGTTTAGAAATTGTATATTTGTGTTTTTGTCGTAGAATGAACCACAGTTTTATAAAAAATTATCGGGAAAATATTAGAATAGAAATTGTTGCATATATTGTTGCTGTGCCAATACTTTTTGCCGGCAGTGTACTTTATATGAAGGAAAGTGAGTGTCACCGTCAACAAAAAAAAAAATAAAAATCCAAAAGCCAACGCTAAGCCCTAGCTACTTCAAACTTGCACTATATTATAATGTACTTAGAAGGGCTATAGTATACATAAAAGCTATCTAAGAAAATTTGTTGCTTTTTTAAATATTGCACAAAGCATGAAGTTTAGATTTATATGGTTTTTTTTAAGAATAAACTATATTTTTTGTTATAAAAAAAAATAATCAAAATTAAATAACAAAAAAAAAAGTGATTAAAACCTGTGGATATATGTTACGCTTTTAATTATGACACAGGGTGTATACATACATTTATAGAAAGAAGCTACCTTTGTGCCAGAATCTACGAAATTTTTCCTTGCTAAGAATTCTATTTCAGTTGGCTTCTTATACGTCAAAGTATTCACTGCAATAATTACACTTTTACTTGGAATTAAATAATTACCTTTGAGTTGTTGCACTAAACTTGTACAGTTAGCAGAGCTGCGACAAGTCTGCTAAAAAGTTTCTCAGAATTTAAAAACAAAATAACCATTGCAATAAAGTTGTTTACCAGCTGTTTCCCAGAATCGTTTATTACAGCAAATAATTGCAACCCTTCGTTTCGCTTAGTTTTTCCACTTACCTTTTGACCCTTAATTCGGTGGTAGCTCGATGCTTGCTCACAGCTCTGAAAGTGCATGAAATATGTTTTCTTTGCAGATGCATACCTAAATATGTATGTATATACTCGTACATATGTATGTAGGTGTGAGAAATTGTGCTTGGTCGACATTTGGTTTGGCTTGGTTTTTAATTTTTTGTTTGTTTAGCGTTTTTTTTTACTCATTTTTGCGATTTTGCTTCTCCCCACATTTCGGCAATGCAGTAATTTCCCTAAAAACAGCTTTGTGCCACAAAAAAACAAGCGAAAGGGTATAGAAACACGTGTTGAAATTGCATGTATACTTTACTTTTGGTGGAGTTTTTGAGAAAACTTTATCAGCATAAAACTGCTACTTTTTACCTTTAATTTGTAGGAAAAGTTTTATTATATATATATATATTTTTGATGTGATTTAGCATGCTTGTAGTTAAACACCCAAATTCATAAAAAAATAAAAAGGATAGCGGTAGAACTTTGCTTAGACTTTGTTGCTTTTTCAATTTTTCCTAATAAACAATCGTGG
>NW_016174693.1:0-10705 GCF_001687245.7 Rhagoletis zephyria
TGAGTAGAGCTAATCTTTGGTTATTATGTCTAGAAAAGACCAAAAGAAAAGATGGTCCCAGACATTCGATGCTCACAGCGGGATTCCACAAGGTAGCATACTCTGAACTTTTCTTTTGGTGATTGAGGATTTATTGGATGCTGGCACGCTCGACTGCGGACTTTGCTTGTCCAAGTCCAGTTTACTGTAGCATATTGATTAAGGTGGGTTAACAAAGATGGCCAGACCAAGATGTTAAGTATATCAGCGAAGTCTTGTGATGGCGTGGCAGTCTGCAAACAAACTCTTGAGACATAGCTTGACAGCGAAGTGGGGCCCTGTAGGAACGCTGATAGGGACATTTACCGCCGAATAAGTAAAGTCAGAGCGAACTTTGGTATGAATTACTCGTTATGGAAAAACATCAGTTCCAGTTTCAGCGTAATATTACGTTGTGCAAATAAAATATGCTCGCGATACTACTGTATGGTAGTTCCACCTGGAAAGTTGGAAAGTTGGCACTGCATTAATCAAGCGCCTCCAAATAAGCAGATGTCTGGGACTAATGTCCCAACGTTTTTCCGCTGTAACGGTCTGGAATGAGTAGCTACTCAAGCAAGCCAACCTAGAACTACTTCACATATGGATTCGAAGACAGAAATGGAAGTGAGTAGACCGCACTTTGCACAAAAGAAGACAAAATAAGGCCTTGGAATGNGCTGTAACGGTCTGGAATGAGTAGCTACTCAAGCAAGCCAACCTAGAACTACTTCACATATGGATTCGAAGACAGAAATGGAAGTGAGTAGACCGCACTTTGCACAAAAGAAGACAAAATAAGGCCTTGGAATGGAATCCCTCAGTCGGCATAGGCAGGCCTGAAGGCAGACAGCGCGAAGCGTACAGCAGAACAGTCGAGCGAGAGCCGAAGCAACTCGTGTTAAGCTGGAAGAAGCTCAAAGTGATTGCCGGAGACAGAATCAGATGGCTCGCAAGCGTAGTAGATAATCGAAGGAGAAGAAAGTTAAGAAAAATAAGAAGACGGGGTACGGTACTTTGTTGTGAGCCTATTATTGTTATACTCTGGCGCGCTAGTTAAGGTAGAAGGCTCTACCGAACATTTTTGGTAAGGATGGACTCTGGTTTTAAGGGCGTTAAATGTTAATTATTTATGGAGAAAAGGCAGTCGTTCGATCAGGAAGCGATCCGCTATACCTGGGTTAGGCTTGAAAGGCAACATTGATGAAAAATTTGGCTTTGGTTCAAGAAGACGTTTTTATAAATAATATTTTCTTAATAACTATGGCAAAAATTATCAAACTATGAACCAAATACCGAATTTTGTTGTTTCGATAGAATTAAAAAATCATTGAAAAAATTAAGGAAAATCCCTGTTTTTTTATATACATTCTCATGTATGGCATGCTCAAAAACATATTTATTATATTCATAGAATTTTTTTCTTTTCATACATATGCACCTTTGCAGGTGAGTAGGTTTACTCAATATACAATCGGTTTTAATTTCTGTTTTGTTTTCCACTCTCGCAGCATGGATTATCGGTGCTTTATATTCGTAAGTTTACTTGTATAAAGTCAAAGTATCGCATTTTACAGTTTCTGTTGATATGGTTGAATACAACCAGTATTCTCAGGTAGATCACATATACCCTTCAGGGCATTGAAATATTTATCACCGCAACTAGCCTTCAGTGCTTCACCGCTATGGCAAATGTAAAATTCACTGCAACTTCTCAATGAGGCCAACATAAAACCATTCGATTTGCCACGACAAGCGTATTGTACGTATAAGTCTACATTAGACTGGTGTGATTGCGGTGGTAGAACTTGCATAGGCTTGGCAGATTCCTGAGCTGGGCGCACATAAACATTTGGCTTTAACGCTTCGATAGCTGCGACTGCGGCCTCTTTATCTTTATTAGTGACAGCAGGAGCGCATGTGGTTGGTGGGATTGTGCATAGTTCTGGAGTCGTGGTGCAAGCTGTTGTAGTCGGTGTGGTGCATGTTGTTGTTGTCGGAGTAGTAGTGCTTGTTGTTGTTGTCGGAGTAGTGGCGCACGTTGTTGTTGTCAGAGTAGTGGTGCTAGTTGTTGTTGTCGCTGTGGTGCAAGGTGTTGTAGTTGTGGGCTGTGGTGTGGTTGTGGTTGGCTGCTGAGTAGTGGTAGCCGCTACTGTTGTCGGTGTGGTGCATGTTGTTGTAGTTGTTGGCTGTGAAGTAGTGGTGGCCGCTGTTGTTGTCGGTGTGGTGCATGGTGTTGTTGTTGTGGTAGTTGGTGCAGGCGTTGTAGTTGTTGGTTGTGGTGTGGTTGTGGTTGGCTGTGGCGTCGTGGTGGCCGCTACTGTTGTCGGTGTGGTGCATGTTGTTGTTGTTGTTGGCTGTGGTGTGGTTGTGGTTGGCTGCGGCGTCGTGGTGGCCGCTACTGTTGTCGGTGTGGTGCATGTTGTTGTATGTGGTGTGGTGTGGGTTCGTGGAGTAGTGGTGCCGCTACTGTTGTCGGTGTGGTGCTATGTTGTTGTTGTGTGTTGGCTGTGGTGTGGTGGTGGTTGGCCTGCGAGCGTAGTGGTGGCCGCTACTGTTGTCGGTGTGGTCATGTTGTTGTTGTTGTGTTGGCTGTAGGTGTTGGTTGTGGTTGGCGTGGAGTAGTGGTGGCCGCTACTGTTGTCGGTGTGGTGCATGTTGTTGTTGTTGTGGTTGGCGTGGGTGTGGTGGCCGCTACTGTTGTCGCTGTGGTGCATGTTGTTGTTGTCAAGGTAGTGCATGTTGTTGTACTTGGCGTAGTGCATGTTGTTGTAGTCGTTGGCTGTGGCGTCGTGGTGCATGTTGTTGTTGTCGGTGTAGTGGAGCATGTTGTTGTTGTCGTGGTACACGGTGCTGGTGTCGTTGTGCAAGAATCATCCGTTCCATTGCAGGATGATTTTACATCACATTTCAATAATGCTAAATTATATTCCTGGCCACTGGGACATACACCGGAGTCAACCACTGCACGTTATTACATTGATACCAGTACGCTTGATTGTCACCCACAACATAGCCACTAGTTCGGCCTGCACACGGGCCAGTTTCTTCAACTAATGCGACGGCAGCATACGCTTGTCTATCTTCAACACAGCCAGTATTCCGATCGACACAAGATTTCTTCGCAGCATCGTAGTAGCGTGGACATTCCAATTCCACACTGGCGCCATTATAACATTGGTAATATCTCGAGCAACTACCAGGTACTATGGTTTTGTAACCATTCGCTTTTTTACGACATATAAAACGTCTATATAGTGCATTGTCGACGGTGCGTGCATTTTGACTCAAACTGGTGGCGCTGGTGACGGCCATCAGGGTCAATAAGACGCTGATGAATGCTATGAGAGAAAATTAAAGAAATTAATTAGATAGAAGTGTACTTCAAAGCAACTAAGTCTACCCTGATCATTCACTCAACGTCTACGGGTGAACGGGTGAACAATAAACACCGCCGCCGAAAAGAAAGTATGAACGATGTTAAGAAAAGTCAATCTATGGGATCTTATTTAAAATTATTAACGCTCCGAACTGAGCAATAGGCAGGATCGGATGAACCAAGAAGTAATTCCGTGGATGTAGGAATAGTTTTGGAATAAAAATAAGAGCCCTCATTCGGCATATTTTTTGGCTTTACCGCATAAGTCAGGCTCCAAAACTTTTGAAAGCTTTATCAGACCTAATCCCGTGCCAATACTTAATATGCAGTAAGTCATTAGCTTTACTTCTTCAATACATAGCAGTTAAATGGCTAATAAATATACGCACGCGTTACCGCATTAACAAAATGCCAGCCTGCAGACCAAGACGAAGGCGCTGGACTGTTCCTTTTTGTTGTTGTATTTGGTACCAACTTTCATTACGACCAATATGAACATTCTATCTGAAAGCTTCTGAAAGTTTTTAAAAAAAAAAAAACAATTATGATTTTTTCGAGTGACAATGAAAAACTAGTAAGTTCGGTACTTTTTCACATAAATAAAAGTTTTAAAACTGTTTAAGTATGTACTTGATATATTTTTTATTGAACTTGGAAGTGGAACCTCGTTCATTGAAATAAATGCAAGAAGAATGATTTAGCGTTTTTTTTTTTTATCGGCAAGAGAGACGTGAGATTTGCTCATATAGGTGTTTCTTGGACTGGCACAAGTTTTGATAGTGGATTTCCCTCGATATGAATGCTGCCACACTTTTAGGCATAGGTCGAGGAATATACGATTGCGAAATTACGAATGCCGATAACTCCAATGCCAGAAAGCCTGTCGCTGCTAGTCAGAAAAATGTGTTTAAACTTTAGCCTCGCAAAAACTAGGCCGTGTAACAGATTGCTGCTGAAGCAGGGATCAGGTGTTTCCTAACTTTCCTCAAAGTCGCCTATTTGTATCAGCTATTCTCTGACCACCATGGCTTTCAGGGCCTTTAAAGACGTCTAGCTATAACAGTAAATGCTAATCTCTCTAAATGATGTCACACTGCTCAGACTTTGCTCTACTGTTCCTTAGTGCCAGATTTTCCCACCTCGAAGACACTGTAATGTAGGCAGAAAAGAGCTATTGGGTAACGCGGCAGTCAGTTCAATCAGGAATGAAACCAAGACCCCGATAACTCCGGAGTGTACAGTTTTCAAGCCAGTTAACCACAAAATGGCAGGGCGTGACAAAGAATTGCATGCATAGCAAGGTGGCTATTTCTTCACCAAACACGGCAGATATTGACCAGAACAATCTCCAGTCTCTCTCAAATCTAGGGTTTTAACCCTTTCAGGACCATGTGAAACATATTTCCCAAAAAGGTACTCCCCTCAAAAAGAAATTGTGTGGGTTTTTAGTAGTTTTGTACATCGTCACCTTAAATGCAAAAAGACGTAACAACATCGTAACTAAAATGGAAAAATTCGTGACTAATATTTTTTATTTTTTTCATAATATGATGTGGGAGATGTAATTCGATGAAATCTATCATATCAGTCAAACACTGAATTTTTAATTTTTTATTAGTTACGACTTTTTGTATTTCATCGACGATGTTTGTTACGTCTTTTTGCATTTCAGTTGACGATAAGTTCTGTTTTTGATGTGTGCTCCATATTCATTTTGCAAAGTATTTCAATCATGGATTTTTAGAAAAAGTATTTTTGTTTTCAAAATTGGAAAAGATGTTCAAGATATTTAAGATTTTTTTTTATTTGAATTGAAAAAATTACAAAAAAAATATAGTTTAGGAAAATATTGTTGTTAGGAGTAAGCATGTTTCACCAAATTAAAGTTTTATTCGAGAAAAAAATTTAGCGGCAAAAATCATTCTTTCGCGAAAAATTATATTTTTGGTAATAAGAATTAGAAAAATTATATTAGGGGCAAAACTTTTCAGACGAAAACTCGATTTTTAAGATTCAACAATGTAGGTGAAAAAATATTTTTAAAGATTAAAAAAAAAAAACCAACAAAAAACCAATTTTTTGGAAAATAGTATCAATCTAAATTTAGAAAATGCACAACAATTTAGAAAAGATTTTTTGGAAAAAAAAATTATTTTTGGGAAAAAATTATATATTTGAAAAAAAATCATATTTTGGNTTTTGAAAGCTTTATCAGACCTAATCCCGTGCCAATACTTAATATGCAGTCATATTTTGTGAAAAACACATTTTTGGAGAAAATGAATTTGGAGAAATATGCTCTAATTGCAATTAATGAAAATTTTATGAATTTTTTTTTATATAATTTTATTTTTTTTTTTTTGATATCCGATTTTCAATACTGGATAAACCACAATTTACATTCAAATCACGAGCTTTTTCTTTAAATATTTGCTTACGGTTCGACTAATAATAGAGCATGGGGCTCTACTGTTNTTTTGATATCCGATTTTCAATACTGGATAAACCACAATTTACATTCAAATACGAGCTTTTTCTTTAAATATTTGCTTACGGTTCGACTAATAATAGAGCATGGGGCTCTACTGTTACTGGCCGTTACAATCCATTTTACAAGCTTTTATTCTAATTAACTTATCTAGCTACGGCTCAGTATTTAGCCCTGAACTTAGATGAAATATGCAAAAATGACGCAGCGCCGCATCCTGTTACGCCTAGGGTTGGCAAAAAAATAAAATAGTGGATTAATTAGTCATATGACTACTAGCAAGCCAAAAAAATTAATTTCTATTAATTGCAATTATTGAGAAATAATCGATTGATCGAATTTTTACAGCGAATTTTCACAAAAACACTTTTCCATAAAAAACTTCCTAATTCTCTTGTTAATTGCACATTATTTAATTTCGCAAGAACTTTATTACTGAGGCCAATGCAAACAGATCTTTGAAATTATTTTTTTTTAACCTCGGTGTGAATAAAGTTGATGCTAGCAAAAAAGAANTTTTTACAGCGAATTTTCACAAAAACACTTTTCCATAAAAAACTTCCTAATTCTCTTGTTAATTGCACATTATTTAATTTCGCAAGAACTTTATTACTGAGGCCAATGCAAACAGATCTTTGAAATAATTTTTTTTTTAACCTCGGTGTGAATAAAGTTGATGCTAGCAAAAAAGATTGTACGATTGATGGATTACAAACCACTACAAAAGTCATATTTCGTGAAAACATTTTTACTATTTTTTTGCAATTAATCGATCAATAATCATTAAGAAGCATCTTCTTCTCAGAACTCGATGTCTGCCATAGTTGCAATCCGTACAGCCGGAACTTAAGCCTTATTACTGCTAAGATAGTCGTCACCGCGTATCTGCAGGATGTCATATCAAATCTCGTTTAACTTCATTAGGAAAAGAAGTAACGCAGCGAAGAAAAAGGCCAAATTGTACCATCAAAAAATCCGTCCAAGGGCTCGAAACTCGAATTAGCAGCGAACTTTTGCTACATGATGATACTTTTTCATGGATATTACTAGATTCACATCAACACAGATATACATCAAGCTCCATTGCGAGGACGAAGGACGTGACTTACAACTATTCNAAAAAAAAAAAAAAAAAAAAAAAAAAAAAAAAAAAAAAAAAAAGATCGGAGCGATTTTGTTAAACGCGCACACACGTGCGAGCACTTGCGTTCACGTCTCTGGCAATCACTTACCAATAAATTTCCTCATACTGGGCTTCTGCGTATTTTATTTTACCACTGTTTTTGCACTGTTCTTCGGTATTGTCTGCTGCGTTGGGCTGGAAATGACTATGTGGTAATATGTTGGCTATGAATCCTGACTTTAAACTATGTCACAGTTTGCGAAATTTACTCATTTATATACAAGTAAAGAAAATATTGCTTTGCTCGCTTTTTTCGTGACCAAATAATTTTGACAATTGATAAAAATTTAAAAAATTTGCGATATCAGTTCTTTTGGTCGCTCTTAAGTAATTAATGTTTGTAGATATGTGTGTGTATATAAATACNCTTTGCTCGCTTTTTTCGTGACCAAATAATTTTGACAATTGATAAAAATTAAAAAAATTTGCGATATCAGTTCTTTTGGTCGCTCTTAAGTAATTAATGTTTGTAGATATGTGTGTGTATATAAATACTACTTAGACAAGCATCTTAAAAAAGATAACAACTTACATGTGTAAAAATTTGGCAGTCATTAAATAGAAACTACGGCAGGCATTCAGTTGCCTGCAGCTGCAGAATTCATATGTATGTATTTTGATTTCTAACAGTGGAGCCAGAAATAAATGATAAGATTTTCGATTGTATGAATTTCAACGTCTTTATATACATGCATATGTATGTAAGCAGTTTCGGCATACGCGTGTTCGTTTAAGGCTGATTTTCATTATGTCAAATTCAATGGCATTTGTCGTCAAATAAGTGGAAACACATTGTCAAATGGTATTAAAAAGCGATTTATCGATTGATTTGGATCAGGACTGGTATTTAATCGGGTACATGTGCTGCTAAATCGGCTATCTATCTGTTTTAGGCCCATAATATCATCGCTAAAGGTATGAATAAAGGAGATGAAGTTGTGTCAAAATATGTCGCCAAATGTTGGCCTAAAAAAAAGACATAGTGAAAACCAGTCTTTATTCGCTTCCTCCCTCAACTGGTTTGCCTTTCATTTGATGAAGTCATAGTTTTTTTAGTTCAGTGGAACAGAATCCATTTTTTTTAACTGTTATTATAATNGCCTTTCATTTGATGAAGTCATAGTTTTTTTAGTTCAGTGGAACAGAATCGATTTTTTTTTTAACTGCTATTATAATANTGAATAAAGGAGATGAAGTTGTGTCAAAATATGTCGCCAAATGTTGGCCTCAAAATATGACATAGTGAAAACCAGTCTTTATTCGCTTCCTCCCTCAACTGGTTTGCCTTTCATTTGATGAAGTCATAGTTTTTTTAGTTCAGTGGAACAGAATCGATTTTTTTTTTAACTGCTATTATAATAAAAAAAAGAATTATAGAAAAATACTTAAATAAATAATTAATAAATAAATAATTTTTCAACTGTTGGGGAACCTCTAGATCACGATAAAGATGTCGATAAAAGTAAAATTGATAACGTATCTGATAAGCTACTNACGATAAAGATGTCGATAAAAGTAAAATTGATAACGTATCTGATAAGCTATACCCTTAGAATATGCGAAAAACATATCTTTAACAAATTTCAACAGATATTTTCAGTTAAAAAACAGAAAACCATCAGAAGATATAAAAGATAGCAGATAACGATATCTGCAACTGCGGCAATCAGCTACAAAGCATTCGCTTGCTTCCTTCATGCTACCTACATACATATGTATACATTTTTACAAACATATTCATACTGTACCAAACTTTTATCAACAAACTTTTTGCATTAAAATAATTGCCACCGTCACATATCAGCGATTTAATTTTCTCGAATGACGACTATTTAGTACTGACAGTTGGCAAGAAATGCCCCACGATTTTTAATTTTCAAAACAAAAAAAAAAGGAACAGTCCAGGGCCTTCGTCTTGACCTGCGGGCTGTGTCGGAGCCACAGCCGCTAATTTAAACGTAGAGTACGTGATATTATTTAAGTTATACATTCAAGTTAAAAACTGTACATGAAATACTCATTTTGATTGTATTGAATTGAATTTAATAAATCAAAATGAATTGCAAAATAGATATATGCCATGACGTGTATCACTACTTCGCTACATTTTTATTTCCTAGCCTAGGTCCCCGTATTAGTATTCTTATTCATGTTCGCGCTCGTCTTCGCGTTATCTTCATCTTGGGATTTGTGCATAAGTTAGCTAAGACTTTTGAAACAGCTGGCAATCAGGGCTGCCACATATACTTAGCTTATAGAGGATAAAAAATTGCCAAAATGTGCCAAAAGAGAAAAATAAAAGTGCCAAAAAAGGTGCCATTCTCATTTAACATTAAAATTAGAAACACATTCCTAAAACAAAAATCCAATGCCAATGTAAGATAAATCAGTTGTATACACTATAGAAACTAGAAAATGTTTGTTGAAAAAAAAGAAGTACACGCAAAGCATTTCACAAAAATGTATTGAAATTTGAATTGGAGTAAGCTGTAATGGAAACACCAAAACTGTAGAAGTTACGAGTTTTTTCATACCTGCGTACATAAGTCGGACGGATTTCGTAAAAAAAATTATGTCATTGCTCCGCTCCGAAATTTTATTGCGGATTCCGATAGAATACCTATCCAGAAATAATATTTGTATGGCAAGATTTTTCCGTTAGGTGACAAACCCCTAGAAATGGGCGTGGCAATTGCAGTACTACAGTTAGCAAAACGCAGATTTTATTGCGGATTTCGGCAGAATATCAAATAAATTTAACCTTTTGGTAAATAAAATTAATCTTTTGGCAAATAAATTTAATCTTTTGGCAAATACAATTAAACTCTGCTACAGTACTAAACAGTGTTTTCAAACACTATAGTAGAGTTTAGTTTTATTTGTCAAAAGATTGAATTTATTTGCCAAAAGATTAATTTTATTTGCCAAAAAATACATTTTATTTGCCAAAAGTTTAACTTAATGTGTCAATGCTATATCTGGTCTTCTTTGTGCCTTGTGCCACTTATGGGTCTACTATTTTGTAGACGGTTGTGGGTCGCCAAAAGATTTTGTCGTGCCAGAGGCTAATGCTGCTGCCTTGTCCGCCGGTATGTCGCACAATTTCCACTGATTCACTACAGGTGTTAATAGTAACGCTTTCCCTTTATCTGGTAGTCATAGAGTGCTTTGTGATCTTCCGGCTAAAGAGGGGTATTGGAATGCTGATGTGGAGAGAGAATACTTAGAGTGCAAGTGCTATTTTTGGGAGACGGTATTAAGAAAGTGGCTGGATCCCTGGGACAATAGTTCCAACGGCCGGGTGACTGATGAGTACATACGGGACGAAAATTATGTCTGCAAAAAACTCGGATTTCACAATCNTTCGTAAACGCGGTCTTCAGGTTACTGAGGGTTGCGCATGTAGTGCGCGAAGGTGAGGATGCCAGAGACGTTGTTTGTGAATTGCCGATATACTCTGACATAAGGGATTCATCTGTGGCGGGAATTAGATCCACGATTTATTTTTGATGATGCTCTCTCCAAGAGTCGTCATATTGAATGCCTGTAGGAATTTGCACGTGAGGTCTTTTGGACCTGAAGACGTGTAAATGTTTGTGCGGTAAATGCGCAGGTGGTGGCGACCTGTCAAGAGTTG
>NW_016174694.1:0-10704 GCF_001687245.7 Rhagoletis zephyria
ACTTAAAATTAATAGGGGTGTTCACACCGAGCTTGGTACGCGGTAACTCAGTGTTCGGTAATTTAGTATTACACAAACAAAATACATAGGAAAAATAACCGAACACCGAGTTACCGAGTATCAAGCTTCGGTGTGAAGATCCCTAATATCAATCGTATTGTCTATTTCGGGCGTGTAATTCATGATATGAAGAATAGGTTGGTCAAGAAATGCACGTGAGAAAATTAAAGTGGTAATTTTCATGCTCTCAGCTCCTAGGATTGTTCCTTATCCAAAAAATACCCCTTAAAAACATATTTGGAGTTTGCTAAAACTGCCCAAAGTCTCCCATGTATTTTATAGGGTTTCTTGCAGATACTCCCAATGTCATGTTTGGTAAATTTAATTCTGTTGTAGTACATTGAAACAGGAATAACCAAATATCGTAACAATAAAGTGCTCGTGCTACGCAATTTATTTTGTTGCTTCTAAAGCATGCTTGAAATTGCCTATGCATATCGAATATGGTAGACAGACGGAGAAAATTAATTTGAACTAATAAGCATAAATGCAAATTAAAATTTTACCCTTACAGACGGCAGTAATGCGAATAAACCAGCCGCAAGGTCGTGGGCTCGAGTCCCACGGCCAGTATACTTTTTTTATTTCTTTTTCATTCTTTTTTTTATAAGTTCTATATTTTTTTTACGTTACTTTCAGTTAGTTGTTGAATTTTTAACAAAATTCATCTCTAAAAATTAAAATTAACTAATAGTAAAATAAGAAATGTGATATAAAATAAAGCAAATGAAAATAAAATAAAGTAAAATTAAATATATAAATAAAATAAAATAAAAAAATATAAAATAAATAATAAAAACAAAAAAATTTTCGCAATCGCTCCAACCGAGTATCGAACCTGGCAGCTAAAGGCTTGTAGCTCGCAACTCTAACCACTCGGCTACCGCGTACGCGAAGAAGAAAGGCTAAAAGAAGAAGAAGAAAACTTTGGAACCTTATTATGAGGAGGCATCTGGCTCTTTTTAAAAAAGATTTTCATTCATTTTTTGTCAGCCATTTTCTGCCATTCACGTCCGAGTGAATTTCAATCTAATTCGCTTTGAATTCAAATTGGCAGGGGTAGAAATTCGCTCGACAATAAATAGCAGAACCTGCGTAATAAATTTTCAAGAACTAGATAATGAGTTACGAAGACACGCAATTTTAAATTTTTTATTGCGGAACTACTACAACTGGATCCTAATTTAAATGTCGAGTCTTATTGGAAGAAAGTTTCAATTTCTTAGAGCAACGAGGATTTGCAGACTTATTTTTTTTTTTTTTTTAAATAAAGCCAAAAAGAGTTCTTGTATAATTTTTGTAAAATCTCAAAATTTTTGTGTATAATTTAGTTTGAAATAATATAATTTGTGTACATTTTTTCATTCTCCTGGTGGCAACACTGCTCATAGGTTAACATATACACGCATTATTAATATTTTTTTGGCATCATTCAACTTGACGAAAATAGAGGAACTGGTATCAAATGGAGCATGTTAGCATTTCGGAACAGAGTGATATTTTAAACACTGATTCATTAAAATTAAAAAAAAAAAATGTTTGTATGTCGAAAACTAAACACGTTCAAAAAGAACATGAAAAATTCGCAAGTATTCGCAACATCTGTCACGTAGGCAACTTATAGTATGCAGTTAGTATGTAGAAAATTTATTGATAACCACATAGCAACAAATGCAACATTAATAAATATAACAAAATATGTGCGTGTTTGAATAAAAACTTGCTAAAATAGTGGACACATTTAAATATTACGATTTAAACATTATTTTCCACATGATTGCATAGGGACCGAAGAAATAGAGACACACACACATTTCATAGTTAATTGGCCTTGCTATTTCGTTGACTCTAAATAAAGAAATGCAAATTTTGCGAAAATTCCTAAAGAAAGCAACAACAAAGCCCTAATCCACAGAAATTATTTTCTTCTGCAGAAATAAAGTATAAAGTTTATATGTACTTACAATTTAACCATCTCAACTCACCTTGATATTTGGGAGTGCAATGAACCAAGCGTGGAGCACAGCCATACACTCACAGGCAGGTAAACAACAAAAATGCTTTCTAGTCAACACACAGGAAACTTGCAGCGCGATTGGATTACCCACTCGAAAAATCCGAAGGATACGCCATAGTGATTAATGTTGCTGGGGTCAGAAAGAATGCGAAATGTCAGCGGAAACCTGAAGAGAAAACTCATTAAGCCTTTAGGTCACTACGGGAAGTGGACACCAAGAAGTGTTAGTGTGTTCTTGATTTATTTGAATCATATTTAAATACGCTGACTTTGTATTAATTATATGTCAAGCAATAATAATTACACTGCACAACTAATTACCAAATCGGACCTAAAACGGCAATTACTCAAGTACAAAACGCAATAAAAGAAAGACCCCCAAATGTTTATGCTCGTTTGCTGGAAGAACATTTTAATCCAAACATTGAATTAAGTATGCAGAAATCGGCGTCAGTTTGTCTTTAATAGTCGCATACCTTCCAAAAAGCTTTTCTTAACTTGAAAATGACAGCAGAAATGAGAGTGCAACGGTGACTCTCTTCAGTCCGAAGTAGTCAGAAGAATTTTTGCTGGCAAAATCTTGAAAAGTGTCGAACTCAACTGAATTTAAGTTAACGGAAATTAAAAAATACTCGAAAAGCGAAAATAATAGCTCTTGATCCAATACCTTTCATGTAAAACCCTGTAAAAATGTCAAATAACAAAATTACTCTCTGAGTGAGAGTAAAAAGTGAGTAACAACAAACAGTACGGGAACAAAAAAAGCATTTTTCCTGTAAAAACGTCAACCAGTGATCGCTTGACACTTTTCATGATTTTACCGGAAGGAAAAGTTCGGGTAAAATCTTGCAACTTCATTCTCTACACAACTCTCCAAAAATCGCTCTCATTTACAGGATTTTGGAGGAATTTGGAGTACGGGATAATTTTTCATGTAACTTCCTGCAAGTTCGTGTAAAAACCTGTAAGTTCATGGAGTACTGGATCAGAGCTAATATAAAAACCAAAAAAAAAAATTGAAAATGGAAGGAGGCAAAAAATAATTCATACAGTAAGTGCTTATTGTGCCTGTGTGAATGTGGTTTGTACATACTTTTCTATTCTTATTTGACATTAGCTTTGTTGTTGCCATTCTTTACACTAAAAATCCGGTTTTGGCGTTGCTTTACTTTTTCCTGTTATTCACTTTTACTGAGCGCATTTGGCTTACGCTCTTGCATTTTGACCATTTTCAGATTTTAGTCAGAAAATAAAAGGAATGGACCTTAAGGCATTTACGCTTAGAAATCAAAGTCCAAACAATTTTCTTACATTTTCATGCGTTGCTATGTATGTAGGTGCTGCCATAATTTTTCTGTCAAACGCGCGCATACGTATACGCATGCTATGGAGATCCGCCTTAATGTTACAGCACAAGTGTTAGCAAGTAATTTTTAAGCAAAAAACAAAACCGACTTCATTTCTCATGTAAAAAATTTATACTATCGTTAATTTCTTCATGATCCAATGATCGGATTTAAACCAAATTAGTATAGGACCAACTGTGAGGTTAACACCTTTCCTTTAAAAAATTATAGAAATCGGCTAACGTGGTCCAAAGTTATGCGGTAACATACATAAAAGATAAAAATCAAATATTCCCATGATTTGATACCTTCTCCTTTTTTGTGAACTCGGTTAAAAATACATCTTCTTCTTGATTGGCGCTGTAACAGCCCAAGCGATTTTGGCAGAGACATCAATCGTTTCTCGTCTATGCCAACTGTCGTCACGAGACTTCTTGGTGTCTTTCATTGGACGGGATTGAGAAAATGTTTCTGGCTTCAAGCCAGACACCTACACCTATCTCTTGCCAAATTTGGTTTGGACCCAAACCAGTTTCGGCATTTTTCCTTCTTCGAACCAACAATGACAGATCGAAAAATATAACAGAAAATGGTTTGATGACGTAAATTCGTTTCAAAGAACTCAAAACTTACCACCTGTGTACAGTTTTACCACGCCTTTCAAATGGCAAATGGATTTTATGAGTAGCTCTTTCTGCGCAGAAATGCACTCGGATGTTTGTGATAGTACGCACCTCTAACCATTCAGCTAGGGCAGCTTCTGCAGCATCTACGGTACGCCACTCTCATCCGGTATGAATGTTTTCCCACAAAGCAATGGCCGATTAGACCATCAATGCACTTTGGGTAATTTGTCACATTTAAAAGAGGTCTGTTTTTAACTTGTAGTTTATTGAAAAAATTTAAATGCAGTTTTTTACTAAATACCACTTAGTTTTATAAGCTATTTACAAAGAGGTTATTTTTGAAAAATATTGCCAAAATTATATAAATTTCAACTGAAAACCTCAAAGGTCAGACTTTCCTAATTTAGCTGCTGAAAAATTGAAAGGAGCAGCCTTTTCAGCATCAAAATTGTAAACATTTTCTCAGAAATCAAAAATACTCTTGAAACTTATTTTACACGTTTTTAATAGTCTAAACACGGCTAACCTTTTAAAAGCTTTTTCAAATTTAATTTTAGAAAAAAATTACTTAAAAGGTAATCTTAGATTACTTAAAAGCTATTCAAAAAAAAAAGCAAAAAAAAAATAAGTTTTTAAACTGCACTGAATTTTTTCTTTCATTTGGTACCCATATTGTAATTCTACATTGCCCTGTATTTTTTAAATAATTTTTAAAATTGCAAAGTACTTTCAAAAAAAATCCTGACGTCAGAGATAAAAACTACAAAACGTAGTCTTACTATACTTGGCCCACAGTTTGGTGAGCATATGGATTACTTCGTGTGTGTAGACATTTTTTTGTTTGTTCGCACGGTGACATACAGCCAAATCGAAATTTTCAATTCCACATATAATACATTATTTCTGGAATAGCCAATCTACCGCTACTTCAGTTGATGTTTAAAAAAATACAACCCTCTATATATCATCTAAGAAAAAGTCATACTTGCAAATCCTGAAGCCTTGATTTCAATGTGTAGACTTTGGACAAAACAACTTATATGCTTTCTTTTGATTGGAATATGTACGTATATAGTAAAATATAAAATTTTAAATTTTTACTGAACTTTTATTTATATAGAATCTAAAACTACTTCTAATTAATGATTAAAATTAAAAATATGAGAACTCAAATAATTACTGCTTTGAAGAGAAACTTACCTAAATAGTGAGAAGTTGTGTTGTTAAATGTCCACAGATATGTGGACTCAAAATGCAGCAAGTGTTTTTCTCGTTTTATTTTCGTAATGATTTTTTCATATTTATCTTTCACAATGCTAAGAAAGTGTGCAGTTTGGTTTTTGTTGCCGAAATTAAGTACAAAGAAAAGTATCTTTGTTAAAGCATGTTAAAGCACTTTCCGAAAAGTTCGACCAACATAGTTTTGTACAATAAATGGTTATACCTTTGCATTCAAAAGCCATTGACGTTGAAGCATAATTTAACTTGACTTCTACTACCTGTCAACGAAAATGCATCGCTGAACCGTTTGCCAAACTACGGCGGTTGGAAACAGTCGAAGCAACGAGTACTGCAACTGTTAACTATTTCTCTAAAAATGTCAACGCCTGTTTTCATCTTATTTGCCGCTTCTTCATGTATCCTTACATCGGGTTCAGGTTGCCTCCTGTGAAGCGTAACAAATTGTCAAGGAAATTTATTGTTGTCAAACTAAACATTGCTTTGCACACATTTAAAATTTCTATTGCTCGTTTTAAAAAAATGCATTATAGCTATGCAAGTATGTATATACATATGTATGTACATGAGTTTTGCTTTCTTTTCTTTCTTAGATTTTGAAAAGTTAGGCATACTTTCTTTGAAGTACTTGTTCTAAGTGTTTATGGCTTTGTAAGCAACGCATTGATGAATTCGATTTATTTGTTGCTACTCGGAAACCTATACAACATGCCTGTTGTTGTTTGTGCAATCCGACGAAATCTGTTTGTATGAATGAATTTTGCTTACTGTTGATAAATGACAGTTATTAATTTTGTTCGAGATAAATAGAGTACTTTTAGCTCGGTTTGTTTGCATCAATGAAGAAGTAACGCACCTTATTTAGGATAAGTTTCTTCCCTTTCCGTGAATTATGTGATTTGAGAAAGTCCTCTGGGAGTTGTATGCACAGTTTCTTTCTGTTTGACGCAGATATTTCAATCTGTTTTCCTCTTCTTCATTTCGTTAAGCGCCACAGCCCATAAAGAGCGCCAATCGTTACTCTTTTGTATCAACTGTATCATTCTCCCGAAAAATGCATGGGTTATTATGAATGACTTAAGGAGTACAGGACAGCCAAGAGAAAATCCGGGTCCGGTACTAAATATGTGCCTGGACCCCAAAGACGTGATCCACCTCCCCCCTTTTTTTATAATTTTTTAATAAAATTATCAACCTAAAAAAAAAATATTTTTATCTTTGAACTTAATTTCCGAAAAAATCCGGGCCCATGAAAACTCCGGCCGGGGCAACCTGGATTTATACCAATGGGCAGGGAATGCGTGAGAAGAGTCACAGTTTCTAAAAACATTTATCTGTCCGTCACAGGAAGCTTCAAAAAGCTCATAAATTTAAAAACGAGGAACAGTCAACAGTGTTGCCACTTGTTTGGCATATTTAAATAAAGGTGAACTCAAACCCAACGAAAGTGAAATGGCATTAAATTAGCAATCCAAAATTTAACTTAAGTGGCATTTAAATTTTCATCTGAAAGTGGTTTTAAGTATGGGCATACATATGTATGTACAACAAAGCTATATTAACCGTATAAACTTTAAAAATTTACTTAGCACTATCTACATTAACTGACTTTCCAAATTTATTTCACAATGGGTAGGTTCAGAAGGCGCAGGAGTTGAGCGCAACCGTTACTAAAAAAATCAGTGATCATAATGCGCCTTCTGAACGGCTTGATACATTAGCTGTCAAATTCAAAACACACAACATGTTGTCTCAAATGATCATAAAAATATTACGATCATCTAACACGTTGATCAGAAGTGCAAAACGACGCGTTCAGAAGGTGCAAACGCAACAGTTACTGAGCTGTTGCGCCTTCTGAACGTGCCCAATTAAAAAAAAAAAATATATATATATTTCTACTCAAATGATCAACGCTGTTTAAACGATTGTATGAATTCAAACAGAAACAAGTAAGTTAGTAGCTTACAAATTCGGATATAAAACCCTAAAACCAAACCGCAATAGAAAACCAGTTTATCAAGCATACAATACAATATTTGATGTGCATTCATATTTAAGTATAACAGTGTAAATTTACGCGTTTGGTAATTTTCAGAATTGAGATGAATTTAGTTGACAAATATGAAGGCCGTGTTTTATTGCTATTTTATTTTTTTTTTCAAATGTGTTATCACTTCTATTTTATTTAACTTCAGCTTAGAAGGGAATTCTGTAAATCCATGTATACAAACATATGTATATGTGCAGTTATAAAGCCCTTTAAATAATAAAGTTGATTAAGATTTTACTACTCTTAATTAGAATTCATTAGTAACTTTTACACACACTTACGAGTACAAACATACATATTTATGTATGTATGTATGTACAATACTTTCCCTACAAGACATTGCTGAGCACTTTAGGCAAAAATTCTCACACATTTACACTTTTGTTTTTGTAGTACGGCATAAATGAGTAGTTTGACTATTAGTACTGAGGACTTTCTGATGACAACATTGAGGGGAAAGTACTCAATTTTTTCCCATGGCCTGAACGAAAATGAGGACTTTGATAAGCACTTTTGTGATTAGGAGTAATGATAATATGAGTACTCATATGATACTCAGCTGTCTTGTAGGGTTTAAGAATGAATTACGATGTAACGAATGTTATACAAGTGTGTACTCAGACACATATTTTATTTACGTTGTAGTTTGTTTCATGGCCGTCGCATAAAATGGGGACGAAGGAGGGGTTAGTTTGAAATCTTGTTTGCTCTGTGGTTAAGTTTTTTTAATCACAATACACATTCGAAAAAATATGTATGTGCATACACATTTCAAATATGTATATGTATGTATATGCATTACGCATCCAATTAATATAATATATACATATATAATTGCCGCAAAGCGCAACTACGGTAATCATCTCAACCTTATGTCTATCGTCAGACTAGGTGGACCACGAACGATCGATGTTGATCAGAATCATAATATCTACTTATTCACTTTAAATTTAAGTTCTTGAGTTTATGTAAAGACAAACAACAATAAAACGCTACGCAAACGTTTAAAGAGTTCATCATTCCATCTTCTTCGCCAATATGTCGACCTTTTCAATGCACAAAACTCACCCTAAGACCGGCTCTGCTTTCATTTTTCTTTATTTAACTCATTTAGGAGGGCTGCATTGCCGAAATGTGATTAAAACAATTAACCCGCTGATTTTGTCGACTGAAGATGTTTTATGACCGAGTATCGCACACGTTCTTCACGTATATACATATATTCTTGCATCATATTTCATAGTTCTTTTTTAATGAAGAAAACAAATATTTGTCAACAAGTTAAAAATTACCGCACTTAGATTTTTCGGGCGCATTCTATAAAATCACACTGCATTCCTTTGTGCATACAAAAATACATACAGTGCCGGAAAAAAAATATTGACACAGAGAATTTTTCGCAATATATGCAAAGATTTTATTCTAATTTGTTTTCAATATTTTTTTATAAAAATATAGTTCGTACTTCACCAAAAACATAAAAAGTAAATCTCTAAACTTTGTGCAAAACTCAGGAAAATTCAAAAAATTTGCGTACTAATTTGCAACTTTCTATTCAGATTTCTTTTAGAAAAATTCTAAGTATGCAGTTTTTTAGCCCATTCAACTTTAGTATCAAAGTGCAGGTTTGAAGGTGTTGCTCATTTTCTCCATACAAAAATTAATTGCCGAACATACTTTGTAAGGAAGAACCTGAGTGAAAAAAAAAATTGTCAAAAATCTACTATCAAATACTAAAAACATAAATAGATGGGCTATAAAACTGCAAACATAGAATTAAAAAAAAAATCTGAATAGAAAGTAGCAAATTAGAATGCAAATTTATTGAATTTTCCTGAGTTTCGCACAAAGTTTGGAGATGTAGTTTTTATGTTTTGGTGTAGGACGAACAATATTTTTATAAAAAATTTGAAAAAAAACTTTGCAGATATTGCGAAAAATTCTCTGTGCCAATACTTTTGTCCGACACTGTATGTATATCCATCATTTGAAACAGTCCTTCAAGCATTATTTACAATATTTTCTCTTTCAAGATAATTTCCATCAAATTACGTTTATTAAACGCCCACCTCCCACCTAAAATGGTTCAGTCACAATGTGGGTAAGTGCGTCATTGACTCGATAAAAGCTAAAATCACACTCACCCACAGCAACAGCGAATCTAAAAAAAAATAAACTAAAAATCTGTTATCTTTTTTGCTATTTTAATATAAACACTAGTGCACCTTCACTTTTATCAGTATTTACTTCGAGAGCATGCGCACATACATATGCAGTAAAATATATTAGGGAGCATAACTCTCCATGCAAAAAAGAATCGGTATTGTTTTCCATCGGAATTATAAAGTTTATTGTATTTTAAGACTTCCGCCAAAATGCATATGTATTTCGGAAAAATACTAAGATTTACGTAGACCTATTTCAAAATACCTGCAATTTTTTCTATGATGATAGAAAAATGTTTAAAAATTTTATCAACCGAATCAAAATAAAAATATTTTTGGAAGTATTTTCAAATCGGTCTAGCCGACTTAAAACTTAACATATTTCCAAAATATTTGGCGGAATAAAATATAATAAATGTTATAGTTCCGGTGGGAACTTTTTTTGATCATGCACTCTAATGCACTTATGGCTATGTGTCCAAATTAAAACAACGTCATTATGAAGTGCATAAAAAAATGTCCATGCCATTTATTCTGCTCGAGAGGACTTGACTCATTTGTGCTAGTTAATTGATATATTGCTCTGCAGTACGTTTTTAGTGCATATTTAATGGCTTTTTCGTTTNTTTCAAAATACCTGCAATTTTTTCTATGATGATAGAAAAATGTTTAAAAATTTTATCAACCGAATCAAAATAAAAATATTTTTGGAAGTATTTTCAAATCGGTCTAGCCGACTTAAAACTTAACATATTTCCAAAATATTTGGCGGAATAAAATATAATAAATGTTATAGTTCCGGTGGGAACTTTTTTTGATCATGCACTCTAATGCACTTATGGCTATGTGTCCAAAATAAAACAACGTCATTATGAAGTGCATAAAAAAATGTCCATGCCATTTATTCTGCTCGAGAGGACTTGACTAATTTGTGCTAGTTAATTGATATATTGCTCTGCAGTACGTTTTTAGTGCATATTTAATGGCTTTTTTGTTTCTATAAAAAATTTTGCCTTTTCATTGCCCTCTCCTTAGCGTTTGTTCAAATAAGGCAATGAAAGTGCAAAGCTTTTTGATAGAAACGATAACGCCATAAGTACTCAGAATATACTGTATGCATAGAGTAGAGTATCCCAATTTCGACCACGATTGCTATTAAAATATGTCTGCAGAGTTCATTTGTACAGTGATGATACGG
>NW_016174697.1:0-10703 GCF_001687245.7 Rhagoletis zephyria
AGTCCCCCCAAATAAATCCCAGCTCATTGCACAGCAGCCTACGGCAGCTAGAGCACGACTCCTCCAATGGAGTCCCCCAATTAATATATATGGTCGCCTTTAAACCTGGTCTCCCGCTCTCCCTCAGCTAAACAAAGATTTAATGTTATCTTCATGCACTATTCGGTTTTTTTGGTTAATTCTAACCTTATTCCTTAAATCCTCTTTTACTACCTGTTTCTTGTACCTAGGCTTCAGTTTATTCCTTTCACCTTTAATTTTTCCATAAATAATTTCACCACATAAATATATTTTGCGAACTCTATTTTTATTTTGTCTGTCTAACATCTTTGATTGTGCTGATAAAAGTTTTGATGGTAATATATCATGAGAAATCTTGTTATAAAGGACTTCAAATGGTTTTTTACCAGTTACTGAATGTATTGTTTTATTATATTGATGTACTGCTCTATATATTGATTCTGAAAAACTGATCAATCTATACTCTTGTTTCATGCATCGTGAAATTTCAATTATTGTTGAATGTACTCTTTCAATTTGACCATTTGTGGTGCTATGATTTGGATTGCAAAAATAAATTTCAATTTGCAACCTTTGCATTAAAGTTTTAAATTGTACTGTAGTGAAACCTGGTTCGTTATCAATGGTTATTCGTTTTATGTTAGGAAAACTTTGTAATATTTCCAACGCTTTTTCTTCCAAATTTATTTTATCTTCAATTTGTTTAATAACCAAAAACTTGGAATATGCGTCAATACATGTGATAAATTTTAAGTTTTGTGCAAAAAATATATCCAGGTGAACCTGTTCTCCTTCCTCCTTAGGTATGGGAACCTCACCTATTGGTATTTTTTGTGGATGTCTATCATATTTATTTTTATTACAAATTTCACAATTTCTGATGTATTGCTTAAATTGTTTATGCATTTCAGGCCAATAATATGAAGTAGAAATTTGCTTCATATTTTCCTCGTAACTCCTATGTGCTCTATTATGCGTTTGCTCAATTATTATTCCCTGATCTTCTCTATTTAATATATCCATGGGAAAATTTTTTGCATACAAAAATTTATTTGTAAATGTTTCTTTTAATTTAGCCTTAATTTCATATAGGTCCTCCGGTGTACAATGTATTGCAGTTACAATATTTGGTTGTAAAAATTCTTTTAGAATGGTCATTCAATTTTCGGGCGTATCATATTCGATAATATGCCTAGTTCTACCAAAATTAATGAGAGATTCATGTATTATGAATCGTCCCTTACTAAGTAGTATCTGTTAATTGAATTGATTCAATGGTTTCTTAGTCTCCTGAATTTGTGTATTATCAGAGCTTTCTGCTGAATGCTGCGTTTCTATGTCTGAAGAGTCATCAGTCATATTATTTAGGTTTTGTCTGGATAAGGCATCTGCGACTATATTAATTTTTCCTGGTTTATAAATCATTTTGGAGCATATTCTTCAATAATAGTATGCCATCTTTTCATTTTTACATTAGGATTTCTTGAAGAGACTGCGAAAGTCAAAGGTTGATGATCTGTATGTATTTCTAAATCTGATACTCCATGAAGATAGTTTCTTAAAGTTTTTAATGCCCAAACTATGGCATAAAGTTCCTTTTCATTTGTTGCATAATTTTTTTCCGTTGAATTTAAAGTTTTAGAGATAAACGTAATAGGTTTCCCCTCCTGGCTTAAGACTCCACCTATCGCATCATTTGAGGCGTCAGTTGCCAGTATAAATTTTTTATTAAAATCTGGTTGATTTAATTCTACTTGGTTAATAAGTAATTGTTTTAATTTCTCAAAGGCTAAAATCGCATCTTGTTCTAATCGAACCTCGATTTTTTTAGACATATGTTGAGACACATTACCATTTTCCTTTGATAAATATTTGGTTAAGGGTTTTGCTATTGCTGCATAATTTATTTATTTATTTATTTATTTATTTAGTCTACAGAAAAATGTTTTCTTACAGACAGTTGAGATAAAAAGATTTAGAATATTTAAGTATGTGTGATACATTACAGAGTGAAATAATTATAAATATTAACTTGTAAAGATAACAATGATATTCAATAGCAATATGGGTAGCTGGCGAGGCCTTGTCTCCAGTCTACTTTTGTGTGCGGCGGGCGGAAAGACCTAGTTTCCGCTCCGCCCTGTTTACAGGCCGTTGATCATGGTCGGAAAGGCCGAGCTTCCGATCCATGTTCCCGTAGTCGTTACTTTGTAAGTGAGGCAGGCGGAAAGTCCTAGTTTCCGCTCCACGCTATAGACGAACTGTTGGGCGAGGTCGGAAAGGCCGAGTTTCCGATCCCTGCTCCTATTGTCCTACGCGGTCGCGGAAATATACGAAGCCGTTACAATTGTACTAAGCNTGCTTCAATTTCATGCGGATCGGTTTTAATTATATTGTTTGCAACAATGTATCCTAAAAATTCTACCTCTCTCTTGAAAAATTTTGATTTCTCTAAGGAGATTTTCATATTCGCTTTCTTAAGGACATTGATTACTTGATTCAAATGTCTTACATGATCCTCCAAATTACGTGAAAAAACAATTATATCATCAATATACACATGACAAAATTTCCCAATAAATTCTCTTAATACATCATCCATTGCTCTTTGGAAAATACTTGGTGCATTCTTCAGTCCAAACGGCATTCTTAAAAATTCGTATTTTCCATTATTAACTGAAAATGCTGTTTTTTCAAAATTTGATGAAATCCACATTCTAGATCAATTGTAGAGAAATATTGTGATTCTCCTAGATTCGAAAGTATAACGTTTATATCTGGCATTGGATATTTATCTGCAATTGTAACTTCATTTAATTTTTTGAAGTCTACTACCATTCTCAATTTTGGTGTGCCATCTTTATTAATACCTTTTTTTGGTACCACCCAAATTGGAGAATTAATTAATTGGGATATTTTACTTAGTTTTATAACTTCTTTTTCCAAAAGATCTTCAATTTCCTTATTCACAAAAACATTTGCTGCTAAAGGATATTGATATTGTTTGCTCCAAATTGGAGTATTTACGGAAGTTCTTATTTCCGCACGAATGTCCGTTCTAAAAGGAAGACTAATGTCAATTCCTGAATGAATAGAGTCAATTTTTTCAAGAATTTCATTTTCTAAAATTCTTATTTCACATAAGTCTTTTGGTAAAGGCTTGTAATTATTTTTAATAAAATTACCGGAATACACATCGGCTGGCGCTTCAAAGGATTTTTCCTCTAAAGTAATTTTGTTTAAATATTTAATTTCATTGTCGGTAAATTCATCGACTGGCGTTGTAGGACTTTTTTGTCCCACATTTTTAATTTTATTTTTGTTGCCGGTAAATTCGTCGGCTGGCGTTGTAAGCCTTTTTTGTCCCACAGTTTTAATTTTATTTATTTTGTTGCCGGTAAATTCGTCGGCTGGCGTTGTAGGACTTTTCTTTTGTCCCACAGTTTTAATTTTATTTATTTTGTTGCCGGTAAATTCGTCGGCTGGCGTTGTAGGACTTTTCTTTTGTCCCACAGTTTTAATTTTATTTATTTTGCTGGTATTACTATCGGCTGGCGTTGTAGGACTTTTCTGTCCCACAGTTTTAACTTTATTTGTTTTTCCATTTTTCAATCCATTTTCATATTTGCCGGGATATGCTTCGGCGGGTTGTTCAGATTCAGTGTCCGAACTATATATTATTTCCTTCTTTCCGTTATTTGTTGTCAAGAATTTATTTTTTAAATTTATTACCGCGTTAATTTTCTTTAAAAATTTATAACCTATTAAAAGGTCTGATTCCAAATTATCGATTTCATAAAATATTTGTTTAACGCCGAGTAAATGGATTATGTGATAATATTTAATTATTTTAAACCCATTTATCGTATTTACGCGATTGTAAATATTAAGTTCATTTTTATTTTTATATATACCTGCTTTTATGTAGCAACTTGTTGCTCCTGTATCAATTAGGATTTGTAAATCACGGTCAATGACTTTGTCATATCGCAGGATATATGGCAAGTCTACTTTTCCCCTAAAAAATGATTCTCATTAATATTATTCACTCGTTGCGTTTTGTTAGGTGGTTGAGCACTTAACTGAGCACTGGCATTTGGCCTTTTCTCAGCTAAATAGCTCTGATTATGTGTACGTAATTATTTCGATAATTACTTTGAATATTCCCTGGCTTTTGTTGCTGCCGATTTTGGATCTGAATGCTTCGATCAACATCCATTGGTGTTGGTCGAGCTTGATCATGTTGTGGGGTTATCCTTTGGATTTTATTTCTTTGTGGTTGACTTTGTGCAAACTGCAAATGATTGTTAAAATTATTAAAATTATTATATTTGTTATTATTTACACTTGGAAAATTTTGTGTTTTTCCAAATTGTAGTGCGAAGGTTGCTCGCATATTGTTCGATTCCAATTCTTGTGCTTTTGCAAGAGCATTCGGTAAATCACTTGGTGAGAGTGAAAATAAAATATTTGACAAATTACCGTTTAGTCCCGTTATAAATATACGTAATGCGTCACGCCTATTTTTCGCATTTACCTCTTTGGTCACTGCACTGTCTGATCCGTATGTCATAATTGTCTTATTTATGAGTAAGGTTAGTTTTTCGTTAACCTTGTTATAATACTCAATAATGGTATTACTACCTTGGCACAAAATGCTCATCTCTTGGTCAATAATATGAGCAGGCCTTTTGTCAGCATAAGCGAAATCTAGTCGCGCTAAAATGGCGTCAATATTTAAAACTGTCCCATGATTTGATAATAAATCGTTTGCGTCCTGGGTAATCCTGTTTCGTAAAATGGTTAATGCAGCGAAATACCTACGGCTGCCTCTCACATATAAGCTCATCGCATTATTAGCTGATTCTCTCCAGCTAACATATTTATTTTGCTTACCAGAAAATTCTGGTAATGACTTAATAACCTCCAATGATTCATCGCAGTTAATTTGGGAGTCGACCACTTCTGGTCTGTAATCAGNCGTCGACCACTTGTGGTTTGTAATCAGTTATGGTTACTGATTTTGTTAATCCCTCAATTTGCCTACGCAATTCAGACACCTCTAGTCTGAGGGATGCATTCGTTGCCGCAATTAATCTTGCTACTAGAGCCTCATTATCATTGTTCAAAGTCATATTTGAAAAGTTTTTTATTAATCTTTCCAGATTCGTATTTAAACACTTCACAAATTAACAACACCGTTTTTTTTTTATGATTTCCTTTACAATAATCACAATAGTACAAGTTTTTATATTTTGGACCACTTTGATTTTGCCCCATTTTAAAATTTACCACTTCTTTTTGCAACCCGAATCATTGCTACCGTTTCTGATTCTAATGTCTCTCTATTATAATAATCTGCTAATGTGGCTTTCTTATTCTTTCCTATATATTTAAATACTGCTTCCATACACTTTACTCTTCCCTCATCACTACCTTCATCAAATAGATCTCTTTCTCTAAAAACGTTTTCCTTAAAATTCGTCAGATTTCTCTTCTGTTTCTAATTTTTTCACTATTCTATCTATTTCGTCGTAATCAAGGTCAGGTGGTAGAGCGTCCGTCATTTAAAATTTTTTACAATACAAAAATATAGAATAGAATAAATAATTCTTACATTAATTTACTGCTTCAGCTCCTTGTTGCTGTCACTGCTGTTATCGATTTACTGGTCTTCTTTCCACCGTTGTTATACTCAGCTACTACTTGTGTTGTTGATTTTGTTGTTGAGTTATTTATCTATTTCCACGGTCACTTTGTTGTTGATTTTGATGTTGAGTTATTTATCTATTTCCACGGTCACTTTGTTGTTGATTTTTACCATCACAGTCTTTGTTTAAATTTTCCTTCTTTAATGAGGATATTTAAAGTTTTTAACTTTTTTCTCCTACAGTGAGGATACTTTTTAAGTTTTTTTTTTATTAATTATTTGCTCCTCCGGTGAGGATACTTAATTATTTAATTTTTTTCTCCTCCAGTGAGGATACTTTTAATGAGTTTTTTTCACTTTTTTCTCCTCCAGTGAGGATACTTATTTTATATTTTTTTTTTTTACGTTTTCTCCTCCGGCGAGGATACTTATTATTTAATTGACCGACATTACTCGCGGGTGGCGACGTTGGGCGCCAATTAACTTTTGTTGAGCCCGGTATACGTTTTAAAAATAACTTAAAACGTATGTCTTGTTGCAAGACTGATACCAAACAATTGGTGTGTTGTTGCAAGACTGAATCCAAACTGAACTTTATTCAAAAAGAATCTTATTTATAGCTTAAAATTATGTTTACATGATTTTTAGTTATAATTTCCAATTAGTTCTTTTGGAATTTTGTTATTGAAGACATTAAGTTTCATTATTTAATCAGCTGCAGTTGTTTTGCAGAATCTTATTAATAACATAATTTAGAATTGCGCAGTTGCAACTTATTTCTTAGTCAAAATATTTATTCAGCTGCAGTTGTTTTGCAGAATCTTTTAATAATGGTTTAATTAGATTTCCTCATATAAGTCCAACCAACAATATGACCAACTGCATTATTGGAAATTTGTTTATATTTATAATTTAGTTGAAAGGCAAAGGCTACTGTTAACTTGTACATATGTTTGTATGGATGTATTTATGATGAAGCAAACGGGCTTCGTTGATGTACTGATGGGCATATGTATGTACTTATGGACAGTAATATTTTCATGTATGTACATATGTTTGAATGGTTGTATATATATATTTGTATGTATGTAACATGTTTGTGTATGTACATATGTTTGTGTTCATTTATACATATATGCACATGCATATGTAGTACAAACGAAAACAAATCTAATAAGCTGCTGGTTGATATAAATTCGAACTGTACTGATTTTCAATAATTATGTGTTTGTTGTACATTTGTTCATGTTTGTCATTGCGCGTGTAATTTTCTAGAGTAGTTTTGTGCTCTCGCTGTCTCCTTTTATTAGGTTCATTCCTTATCTTTTTGGACTAAAATCTGAAAAGTGTCAAAATGCCAGAGCGTAAGCAAAATGCGCTCACTAAAAGAGAATAACAGGAAAAGTAAAGGAACGCAAAAAACCAAATTTTTAGTCCAAAGAATGGCAACAACAAAACTAACGTCAAATAAGAACAGAAATGTATGTACAAAACACATTCACACAAGCACAAGCACAATAAACACTTGCTATATCAATTATTTTTTGCCTCCTTCCAATTTCAATTCATTTCTTTTACTTTTTAGATTATTCTCACTTTTAGCGTATTCTTTAATTTCCGTTAATTTAAATTCAGTTGAGTTTGACACTTTTCAGGATTTTGCCAGAAAAAATTCTTCTGACTAAATCTGACTACTTCGGACTGATGAGAGTCACTCTCACTGACTGTTGCTCTCTCATTTTTGCTGTCATTTCCGAGTTAAGGAACGCTTTTTGGACTAAATCTGACTACTTCGGACTTTTTCTGACTATTTCTGGGAGATAAGGAACGCTCCTATTAACTCGTCATTCGTTGGTATACTCTGATGAACATATGTGAGGATGATAGCAAGGCCAACTTATATGAGGTAGTAGTTGTGTTTTCGTATTCTCCAGCAAAAAATATCCAGTCACTTGCCAGTAACCAAATTTCGGAGAGTGAGCCAATATTTACCCCAATGAAAGAAATATGCAAGAAAGTACGAAAACGCAAAACCAGCAAGAAGTTGCTAGTTTTATGAACATCTGATTAATTTGTTATTTTCCGATGCAATTTTCTTAGAAAACTATTGTTTTTCATCTTATTATATATTTAAATACAGTGGCTCCTAGCCAAAGTCGGACACCATAAAAAAAATATTTATTGACGTGATGTATTTAAACGAAAGAAGGTTTAATAAAATATAAGAGCGCTTTAACACTTATATTTGTACATTCTTTGTGAGACAATAAATTTAAACTTTACCACTTATCATTGCAGCTAAATATTAAGGTATTTATTTAAAAAGTAAGAAAATCGTGCACAAGCCAAACTCGGACATTAGCAACAACGTGCCTAATAGTTGCAACCCCGCAGAAGAATCTCAGTCAACTTCAATTGAAATGTTTGTAGCAAGTAACGGGATTTTATAGAATTATTTTCTTGCATTGAGTTTATAATAGAAGCGTAGAGAATTAAAAATGTCTAGGCAAAGAGGTCAAACGAGTATTGAACTAAGAAAATTAATTATAAAACATTCCAACGAAGGAAAATCTGTGCGCGATATTTCTAGAATTGTAGACAGAAGCCACTCAACTGCGCACGATGTTATTAAACGCTTTAAAATTAATCAGAAAGTAGAAAATAAGGCTAAAGTGGCACACAATAAGATTTTTAGTGAATCAGTCAAACGATATTTGTTGCGCAAAGTTAAAGCTGATCCTTTTTTAAGTGCACCGAAGCTGGCTATTGTAGCTGAAAATGAGACAGGAAAGAAATGCAGTGCGTAAACCATAAGAAATGTGCTTCACGAAGCTGATCTAAATGGTAGAAAAGCCCGACAAAAACCGCTGATAGGCAAGCGAAACCAAAGCATCAGATTAAAGTTTGCACGTTCCCACGACAGTCGGGTCTACGTAACCGGAACGACCCAGATTTATATCTGGCCAAGGACTCCACTCCACTCCAGCAACACTCCCCAAAAAGTCTTTGGGGAGTTTGTATGCTGTTACAACAACAACAACAACATTAAAGTTTGCAAAGGAGCATGCAAGTAAGGATTTTTCGTTTTGGAAAAACGTTCTGTTTACTGATGAAAGTAAATTCAACGTTTTTGGGTCCGATGGAAACCTTATGTTTGGAGAAAGCCTAACGAAGAGTTGCAACTACGAAATCTAAGACCAACTGTCAAACATGGTGGCGGATCGGTCATGGTTTGGGGCTCCTTTTCAGCTGCCGGACCCGGGACTTTGCACTTCATTGACGGAATAATGGATCAGAATGTCTACCTTGACCTCTTAAAAAAGAATTTACCAAGAAGTGTCGATAAACTAAATCTTTCACGTGATTGGTATTTCTATCAAGATAATGATCCCAAGCACAAAGCTTATAAGGTGCGATCTTGGCTATTGTACAACTGCCCCCATGTACTGCCCCCAACGCCGCCGCAAAGTCCTGACATCAAACCGATAGGGAATTTGTGGGACCATCTTTACACAAAAATTCGAGAGCATCCTATTCCCAGTAAAAATGAGCTGAAAACTATCTTGTTACAAGAATGGGAGAAGATTGAACCTAGCTATTGCGAAAAACTTGTCAAATCGATGCCTAGTCGATTAAATATGGTTATAAAAAATAACGGCCTTCACACAAAATACAAATTTTTGGAAATTTTTTTATTATTAAAAAAAACAAAATCACTGTCCGAGTTTGGCTTGTGTAATAATTTTCATACATATTTGCGTCTCATCTAAATATTTTATTATACTGAATTAATTGTAATGTTTTGTTTTCTTTATGTAGAAGCGTAATGAATAAATTGTTGAAAAACTATTTTATGCATTTCTTCTATTTGTTTAAATTAAAATAATTTAAGCGCGAAAAGTGTTTCCTATGCTGTCCGACTTTGGCTTGGAGCCACTGTAGGTTTATTTTGTCAATTGCAACTCTAAAAGCACCACCAACAATTATTTTCTTAAGGTGATTTACAATAAGCATCATGCCATCAGCTGTTTTTCTTACTAGCAAATACTTTCTAGTAAGAATTTATCCAGTAAAAATCCAGTAAAACTTGCAAGTTCGGCTGTCATTTTNAAGGTGATTTACAATAAGCATCATGCCATCAGCTGTTTTTCTTACTAGCAAATACTTTCTAGTAAGAATTTATCCAGTAAAAATCCAGTAAAACTTGCAAGTTCGGCTGTCATTTTTGCTCTCTCAATTTCCCCTCTTTTGCTAGTTTCTTGCAAGTTTTTGCGTACTGGATAGTGCGTACGCGAACAGGGCTAGTGTTTCAGGAGCAGTTGAGAATTTCGCTCGATGTTAAACGTAGCGACCGTTGGTTCAACTTGGTGTTGTTTTGCTCTAGATTGCACCGTTTGTGGGCCTGTTGAATGAATTTATGTCTTGGTTGTATGAAAGATCAAAAAATGCGTTTATTTTGTACACTAAATAACCAAAAATGGAGAACTCAGCCGAAAAAGGTACGTGCTTTCGTTGAATTTTATAAATGTAAGCCGAAACTATGAAATTGTAAAAAATTGATTTTACAATGAGACTGCTCGCAAAATCGCAATGTTTATGGTAAACGTCCAACTTGATTGCGGATTGATTTGAACCAACGTTTTCGGCTTGCATTATGTCAAAAGGATGTGTTTGTTGTAATTCATTATGTCATTTAATACCATTATGCGTAGGCCAATTCAAGAAATCATTTCATGCGTTTGAGGTAGAAACTGAATGAATGAACACCATTTCATGATTACAATTAACGCGAAATAGAGTTTATGCACTTAGTTTTTACTTAGATCGATGAAATGATTTCGTGAATTGGACTACGCATACATGTGATACTTATGCTTTTAATTTATAAGGTAATTTTATGTTTTTATACTCTTGCTACCACATGAATATATGAATTCGTGATAAGAATATATGAATNATACCATTATGCGTAGGCCAATTCAAGAAATCATTTCATGCGTTTGAGGTAGAAACTGAATGAATGAACACCATT
>NW_016174698.1:0-6584 GCF_001687245.7 Rhagoletis zephyria
TTCCATGACAGTTTTCATCAATAACTGTTATGTTCGGTCCCTGATTTTATATGGGCGAAAAACAACTTTTCGTAGAAATGGCATAGANATTTCTAATATAAAAATCAAATATAATTGTTATTTTTTTATATTTTGCATAAAAATTGCAAATAAAAATTTATTTTCAAATTTGAGTCTCGGTGCAAAACGAAATCGATTGGTATGTTTCACTTAGTTGTAGAACATTTCCTTCATAGCGAATTTTTCCATGACAGTTTTCATCAATAACTGTTATGTTCGGTCCCTGATTTTATATGGGCGAAAAACAACTTTTCGTAGAAATGGCATAGATTAGTTAAAAATCAATATTTTTCTACCAGAAAACTCTGTTTATCTGCAGGAGGTTCCCAATAATAACACCCAATTGTTTATTTAATCATTTATTTTATAAGATAAGATTATCGATATACTAGTGAATAAAAAACTTGCGTTGCAAGTGTTTACCGGACATTTACGTTGCTAAGTGCAGGTATTTTGATATTTATCCAAGATACCATAAACCTGAACTTTGAAATTACTTTTCGAACGATCATTCATTTTTTTCATTGCTTCCGATATGTTTTCCAAAAATCGTTTATCATCAGACTGAATTTTATTTTCATTATCCTGATATTTGCTTTTTTTTGTTGCTGGTGCGTCTTTTGCTGTTGTTGCTGATCGTGAATCTGTTATTGTTTGTATTGTTTCCATTGCTCTAACTGCTGCTGCCCATTCTTCGTCTGAAATCGGCGTAAAATTGTCCTGCTCATTGTTGTTAACATTTTCATGGTTGGCTATAAATTGGAGCTTAGTTGCCTCTGTTGTTGCTATAGCCGCTGCTTCTAATGTTGTTGCTGCTCGTGGCTCTGTTGCTTCTGAACGAGTTACTGTTGCTGCTGCTGACGTCGATGGAGCGTTGTCTAACTCTTTATTGTTGTTTACTATTTCAGTATTCCCTAAACATGAGCGCTTTGGCGGTATAATGAAGTAGTCCTTGATTGAGCCCTTAGTCTTTACATTCGTATTTGTAATCGCAGTGGTACTGGTTAAGTGCTTACGCTTGCGCCATGTTTGGATATTTTTCTTGACTAGTACTTCTCCTTTTGTAGCTTCTCTTCTTACGAATGGTTCGAGAAATGTTAGATGCTCAGCCAAATAGTAAGGTTGGATATTTGGATTGGCTTTGCATTTTTCGATGTATCTTTTGTAGCCAGTTCGTATCGTTTTCCAGCACTCTTTGCACTCAGATACTGAAAAAAGTACAAATTGCATGAGTTATTGTACAAACAAGAAAAAATCTTTTCAAAAGTAATTCCATAACTGGCATTTTTAAGGACGATTTTTAATGACATCTTTCAGGAGGGGTTTATTTTTTAACCAGACTGTTTCCTTCAGTAGAATAAATTGGAAATATTGATAAAAAATGTTACGTAAAAGGTCTCGATCAAAACACATTAAATTTTTGGAAAGGTTTGGTGAAGAATTTTTGTTGAAAAATTTCGACAAATACATATCGTCACGTAAATTATATAAATTCACAACTTTCATTTAAACATACAAACATAATTATTTTGTTCCAATTTTTGCTTGTAATTAATAAAAAAATCTCTACGTAACAAAACTAAAAAGAAAACTCTTGCAACTTGAACTCCACATAGCACGTTGCAGTTATCGTCGAAAAATAAAAACAAACTGTACACACAAACTTCTAAATAAATGCGTCAGCTTTCATTGCACTCAAGTTTTTGCTTCTTTGCTTTCAAACAACAACAAATATGCATAAAATGCGCCCACATTGCCGCATGCTCGATGATAAGTTTGCGACAATTATTGTCACTATATTGCTTTTCGCCAACTTGCGGCAATCAAAATTGTATAAAAAGAGGCAACCGTGTGACTGTACAGAATTTGATTGGGACAATTTTTTTGATTGTGTTCCAATACAGCACAATACAAATTGTTCCAGATTGCTTTGCATTTGCGGCAATCGTGTGATCTCAGCTTAAGATTTGCCGATTGAATTTAGCTTTATATAAAGTGTGAAACCTTAATTTATATGTTTAATGTTATAGAATGAACTATATTTTCATATGTATTTATTTTCACAAATACATCCAAACCGACTCGCGAGTCAGACGCACTGTGTATGCCGCCTATAACGATAACTGATTTTGTTAGCAACGGTTGTGCTCACCTGTTGCCGAAGAGAGTAATTGACATTCGGAGGGTCAAAATAGTATATATAATTTTTTAATTATTATGATTTTTATAAATTTTTAAATATATGAAAAACTAACAAATATTGTCCAATTCAACGTCAAGAACTTTGCCTGCTTCAAATTAAATACATTCATCAAAAAGATAAATATACCACAGCGTAGAGGAATAAATTCTCTATATAATTGCAGTGGGAAGTACTGCGCCGCGGCATATCACTTTCGCGTAATCGATTGGTCGATACAATGATTTTTTTTAAGAAATATAATGTTACTCATACGCCATGTACCTACGAGTATCCAAGCGTTTGATCAAACGCAAAGGAAGACCTCTGCAAATATGTAGACAATTTCTTCATCTACAATGTATATTTTTTATGATTTTGATAAATGCATCTAATTTGACTTAGCTTGAGATGAATTGGACAAGATTTTCTAGAATTCAATTTATTTAAAAATTCGAAAAAAATAGTGCTCATTATTACACCATTATTGAACGAGGCCTAGAAGTTGCCTAATGGGTGACAGTTAAAAAAAAAAATATTTAAAAAAAGGCGGTCAGCTTTTTTTAAAGATACCAATTAAAAAAAACGTACCAATCGGCCCATTTTTGGCAAAGTTATGGGTATTTAAAAAGTAGGACTTTTTTCTTAAATCGATTTATCGAGAACGGCTAGACAAAAACATTAAAAAATCGGGGAGACTTCTCTTAGTTGGTAGTATAACATAAAAAGTTATGAAAAATATCGTAGATGCAAAAACCATTTCGGTGCTGGAATGCGCGCTATATTAGGAATGTTTTTAAGATATAATTTATGTAATTTCTCTTTTATTTAACACCTATAGTGTGATTCTACATTACGCTGAGTTGTTTTAATCATTTTTGAATTTATCATATCCCTGAACTTTCAAAGTCCTAAAAAAAAATCCCAACGTCAGAGAGAAAAACTATAAATTTTTGTGTGGGTAAAATTGATTGTATGGTGTCTACATTTGTAGACTACCGGTCAGGAGCTAGTTACTTTAAAAAAAGAGTTTTGAAGGTATCGGAAATATTTTTTTCCACGCTAAATAGCCAAGGCTGCGTTGAATTGATTTTCATGAAGCTACTGAAAAACTCGGACACGGTTGTAGTGGAATTATTTTATTTATTAAAAATTTTCAGCGAAAATGCTGCAAATGCAGACTACAGAGCATAAGAAGGGTAAATTTAAAAATTGCAGCATTGCATTTAATAAAATATAATGTTGCTGTCTTTTCAGGTTCTTGCCTGTTTCTATTTCACCTTAAATGAATTATTAAAGGGGATAATTACAAACTAAAAAAACAGATTCTAATTATTACAGTATGTATTGTTAAAGCAATTTTTGAACTCAGTAATCAATTTTTAATGAAAAAAATGGAATAACTGCCTTATTCGCCCTTATAGTTACCCGTTTGTGAGCTTATGCAATGCAGATATGGTCCTTACAGGGTTAAGTTATTACCTCCGTTATATTAACTTTGTCTTTGCGCGCACTGCTACTCACCTGACTTTCCCAGATTATTAGCGATACTCTCCCAAGCGTTCATCTTCTCTCTATTACTGTTGAAAAAAGGATCGTTCGGATCATAAAGGCACCCATAGCTCTTAACTAGAAGACACAATTTATCTTTTCCCACTGTACTTTCCAATGTTGTACTGGGACCAGATGTGTTAGCGTTGCTGTTGGTGACGATGGTGATATTGTATATATTTCGATCCATTTTTCAAGTCACTGAAATAGTCGCGATTTTTGCAGGGTACATACATACATATATATCTAAGTAGGTCTACGGCGACAACGACCGACTGAAATTTGTACATGCAAAATGACGGTGATTATCACTTGGAGATACATACATTTGCAAGTCGGCGGTAATACATAAACATATGTATGAATATCAGTCTTCTACGGCGACAGCAACCGGCTGAAAATTACGCGCGAAAAATCACGGCGAAAATAACTCTTAACTACATATATGTATTCATGCACTTAACTAATACTGCAGTGAGTGAATGCAATAAAAAATTCTAAGCGTCCGCGTGCCTTCTTGTTCTGAACACTACTAAAATCGAAATAATCGAACAATTTTCTATTGCTGGCGTTCAACAAGCTGGAGCGACGCCGACAGTTAAAATGCATTCTCACGCCGTTGGCCGCTCCGAATCTCTGTTATGTTATTTTTTTTAACCACAGCAAGCGCTTAGGTATTGAATTGCATTTATAACTAAATTCTTTCTTAAGTCGACTGAGGCGGTTATTGCTTATGACCACAGATATATATATATATATATATTTGCATCCTACTAACTAGCTTGCCTACTTTGAGAAATACCATTCAAATTCCAAATTTTGTATCAGATTTTTTTTTTTCTATAAAAAAGCGAAAGTACTACAGTCCAATACATATAAAATGTAAATTTTATAAATTAAAAAAAAAAAAATATCATCTCTTGACTGCTCTTTCGCGACACTTTCATTAGCTTCTGCACACTGGCGATATCTTCATTCGTTAAAAATTTAGCATTTATGAAATTATGCGCTGAAAGTGCACACAGAAATTTTATTTACCTTTCAGCAAAGGTTGGATAAAATTTTTGTTATAATTTGTTAAAAAAGCCTAAGGTAAAGTCGCCCTTGCCCATACATATGATTATCATGTGCTAAGACATAGTTTTTCGCATTTTATGACAAACGTATTATTTTGGGTTGTGACTCTTTTGAAGACGGCGTGCGAATTAATTCTAGAACTCACAATTTCGCCAAAACTTTTCCCCCCTAAATACTTTGTTTGTTAGGCGATGGTTATTTTCTACATCACTCTAAAGCAATGCTTACATATTTGCAACCATGAGGGCCAGAGGAGCCTATCTACAAAAAAAAGAAAGAGGAAGAAATTAAAGGATCTATGAAAAATAATTTCGGTATTTTATTAAAAAGTTCATTGCACCTACGTGATGCCAATAAATTTTGAGATTACAAAAATCTGCTTTGAGAGGGTTGCTTGGAGCATTTTGCACAGACTGCTTTGGTAAACGATGTCAGAGAGAATTTCAGCACAAAAAAAAACTGCTTCAAGTACTGTACTGTACGGGAGCAAGTTCTATGGTCTTTCTACTTAATCGATATATTTGCCTATATCGCCATTTCATTTATTTGTTGTAAATATGTGGAGATCCGTCTAAATTTTGCCGAATTTGCACCGGAACGTCCTCCTGATATTCTTCAAAAGTTTCGTCCAGTCCTTCTTCGAAGCCATTTACACCTTCGATTTTCTGAGTTTGGTTTATTTCCTATTTGAAAGGTTTAAAACTTAACTAAAGTATTTAAAACAATGGCTTCCTTCCTATCCACCACAGTCAACTATTCAGATTGTACGATATTTACTATCATTTCGTATTCGTCTTCACTA
Organism: Rhagoletis zephyria; assembly: GCF_001687245.7. NCBI lineage: Eukaryota > Metazoa > Arthropoda > Insecta > Diptera > Tephritidae > Rhagoletis > Rhagoletis zephyria. Next base: position 5,670 of record NW_016174698.1, read on the forward strand.
TCTTCAGTGCATTCCTCCTCTGAGTCATCGCCCTCTAAAAGCTTCAAGATTTCCATTTCGGTACGAGCGAAATTTTTTCCAAACTGAGACATTGTTTCTGCACGGAAAGAGACACTGCCTCAGGCGCGCTCCATTGCATTAAAAATTTATTAAGCATTTTCATACACACTCCTAAGTACTAGAGGTTTACGCCGACAGGCTTTGCGGCGGCGGCGTGGTCAACTTCAAAAATAATCGGCGCCGGCGGCGGCGTGGCTCGGCGGCGTATACCAATAGCATGAACCAACTAACAAGATCACCCAGCACGGCAACCGTGTATTTGTAATTGCATTTGAGAAAAAAAATAATGGTTGATGACGTCATTTTTTAATCGGTTATTTCATTCACACACAGGTTTCGTTCCGTTTTATTCACATGGCGGCGAAAAAATGACGTCACTGCAAAAAAATAACTTTTTTCTCGCACGCCGTGCTGGGTGATCTTTATTCGTTCGTTCATGTACCACTACTAAGTACTACATGGCGTATGAGCAATATTCGTTCCTGCTTATATTTCATACAAAAAAATCTTCGCGCATTTCCATTTGGCCACCCATTTCTTTTTTTTAATTATCCGTCGCTTCATTTTTAGTAGCTTAATTTTTGTAACAGAACAGGCTCTAACACAAAATAATAAAAAAATTGGCACAGAATAAATTTTTTAACTTGAACTTTTTAAATTTTTTCATTAAAAAAAAACAAAAAAAATTGGAATGATTAATTAATTCCTCAGAAACTATCAGGCCTATCGTAAAGGGATGATTTTTTTGAGGTTAGGATTTTTATGCATTAGTATTTGACAGATCACGTGGGATTTCAGACATGGTGTCAAAGAGAAAGATGCTCAGTATGCTTTGACATTTCATCATGAATAGAC
>NW_016174698.1:8297-10702 GCF_001687245.7 Rhagoletis zephyria
TTTTTTTTCATGAACGATCAAAATTGAAAAAAGGTAGAAAATACTTCCACTAACTCTTTTCTAGTTATTGAATAAAAGATTAAACAACTTTTATGGGATTTTATATTTTTTAAGTTTATAAAATTTAAAGTTTTTACAAAGCATTTTCAATTTTATTTTCTTTTATCTGCTTAAATAGCTGAAAAAGTTTTAGTCGAAACATTTTTTGCTGTGATATGGATTTATTTTTTTTTTTGAAATTTTTTACTATAACTTATTGTTGGGTTCAAAACAAGATATGTTCAGTCACATGAATTTGCCGCTGGTTTCAATTAAAAAGTTTCGGCACAATGATTTCAACTTCTACTTAAAAATTTAATTTTTTTATCTTTCAGAGGTTAATAAAAGAATTAAAGACATTCCTTTTTTTCACATTCGATATACCCTACTTTAAGTACAGCAATAAAAAAATTTCAATACTAATTTTCAGTAAATGCTCTGTAAGTGTTTTGCATAAAATCAAAAATATGCATTTGTTTTTCTGCTTTGTTTCAGTAAAACTGCAGTTGCACAAAGTATTACAATACAAAAACAACAGACATAAGGAGGTAACAATCTCAAATAAATTTTTTACAAAGCATCATAAAAAAAATTGTAAATGCAAGTTCTGAGGCCACTAATTAATATATTATTTTGTTTTTTTTTATCTTCTATTTTCCGTTTTATAATTTGTTACCCAACTTCTGGCAAAAACTGCAGACACAAATATTTAAATTGCATTCGCTTTGCTGCAAATGGCAAGATTAAAAAATGCGCATCGTCTCTATACCCTTTTCATAAAAATGTAAGCCATTAAAAATCCCCATCCACTTCTATTTTTTGTTCTCGAACATTCAGTTAATTTGCGTTTAAATACCTGATTACACTCTCTCAACATTTATGTAAGTATGTGTGTCGCTTATAGAAAAAAAAAAATATATATTACAAAACTATTAACAAAAACACTGCTTTTTTGAGACTTACGGCTACGAATGTGTTAGCAAGATTAGTCATATGATAAAATAAAGAAATTATAAATATTTAGAACAAATCAGAAATCGTCAAACTACATAAAATTCGGCACAAAAAAAATTAAAGTAAAGCAAAACTTATAAATAACTAATGCACTACGTTTTACTACGTTTTATAGTGTTTTTTCTTTCATAAGTACCAAAATATTAGAACAAAAACGCTTCTCAAATTTGTATATATCCTAATTACAAGTCGTTGCAGCTTTCACAACGTTAACATTTTCAATGTTCCTCTTTAATTACAGAAAATATAAGCTTTATTTACTTCCTCCCATCAAGCGAAGACAATCTTAACTGGTCCCATGGGCAGCTGTTTCATGTAGTTCCAGGCATCGACGCGTGTCATCTTCGCTGTGGAGGCACCATTTATGCTTAGTATTTCATCACCATTTCGCACTTGACCAGTTTTGTGTGCGGCGCCGCCTTAGAATAAATTAAAATAAATAAGTAAATGAACAAATTTGCAATAAACAATGAATATACAAATAGGCTAAAATGTTTGATCTGGTGGATTTTAAGTTAAAGTTAAAGTGTACTGGACAAATTAGGAACCCGTAATACGGTTACCGTGTGGTGGGTTCCAGGCTATGAAGGCTTTCATGGTTAGTTAGGTGCTGACATTTTTGCAAAACCTGAAGTCAAACGCGGCCTGCATTGTTCAAGCCTTCCTGTGGTCCATCCAAGAAATACACGACAGAACTGCTAAGAAGGTTGCCGGACTTTCAGGTTGCAACTCATTAGCATATTTGTAAGTGCAAAAGACAACCAACAGCTTTATCATATCCCTTCGCGGAGTAGAGCTTTATCATATCCTTTCGGGGAATCTGTAAACGGCTGTTTAACTTAGTCGGGAGGGTTTAAGAACTATCAGCATCAGTGGACACCTGACAGAACACTGCAAGCAAAGGTACCATCTTTGTTATAGGAGGAACTGTAGATGCTGTTGGTTGGTGGCTCAGAGCATATACTGCGTGAACGATTACTGTCTTGATTCAGAGCTAGGAAATTTTAACATCGTCCTTTTCTGCGATCCAGTAATAGAAATAAACAACCATATTTTGTTGATCATATTGGAAAAACTACTTTAGGATCAGCATTGTCCAAACGGGTCTACTTAAATATAAGTATCTATTCATAGATATATGTACGCTCGGAAATATTTTCATACAAATGAGTTTCAGGCAGTTGTAAGAACTAGAGACTTGTTACCTTAGAAGTTGCTAAAACCGCCTAAAAGTATGCACATATATTTTTCAGCAATTTTGATACTCACCCATGAAGACCTTTTTCACAACCAAAGGCTTATTTCCCAGCGGCGAATCAAAGCCACCCTCAATGGAGAAACCCAGTCCACAG
>NW_016174699.1:0-10702 GCF_001687245.7 Rhagoletis zephyria
TCACATTCGTAAATAAACTAAACGTCATTCATAACCATAGAAACCGTATTTATATGAATATTTAGCACGATTTTTATAGAACAAACAACTTTAACTAAACTTCGCTAAATATATTCCCCTCCAAGCAAAATGGATAAGCCTCAGATGATTGAGCACATCCAACAGAATGTCGACTATACCATATACGATGTGAAATGGATACCATGTTCTGCCAAATTTGTAGTACTCGGCTCCAAACCGAATAGCAATGGTATTTTACAAATTTATGAGCTCAATGAATCAAGAGCCGATAAAATCAAGGAGGTCGTTAAGAAGACGGCATTTAAATGTGGCACTTTTGGCGCATCCAGCTTGCGAAACCGGCACATGGCTATAGGCGACTTTGAAGGGCGCATGCAAGTACTGTGAGTATTGCGGGTCTTTTATAGAAAAAACATACTCAAACGTATATTTTCAGTGATTTAGAACGTCCTGATTTACCAGTCTACAACGTAGAAGCGCATAAAAGCATTATAAATGCCATCGATGCAGTTGGAGGTAAACAAGTGGATTGTGGCGCACCGGAAATCGTCACCGGAAGTCGTGATGGCGCCGTCAAAGTGTGGGACATACGTCAGGGCTCAGCACCGGTTGTCGACATCAGTCCAGAATCGGTGAAAGGCGATGGCATTAATCGTAGTGAGCGTCGTGACTGCTGGGCAGTTGCTTTTGGCGATAGCTTCAATAATAATGAAAGATGTGTGGCAGCTGGCTACGACAATGGCGACCTAAAGCTATTCGACTTGCGGCAGTTGGCTGTGCGTTGGGAAACGACGCTTAAAAATGGTATATGTGGCATCGAGTTTGATCGTGCCGACATACCAATTAATAAAATGGGTGTGACCACACTGGAGGGTGGTCTACTTGTGTATGATATGCGCACCCAGCATCCAACAAAAGGATTCAGTTGTGTCGAAGAGCGTAATGCTGGACGTAGCGTGGGCTCCAATGGGGTGATTACTGGTCCAAAATCGACAGTATGGGCTATACGTCACTTACCACAGAATCGTGACGTATTTGTTTCTTGTGGTGGAACTGGCTCGATACGTTTATGGCAATATGAGTATCCGGAAAAGCGACGCAAAGCCGATGGGGATAGCATTGAGATGGGAGTTCCTGGCACCCTGCATATGCTGCACGCCTCAACAGTATCCTCGCAACCAGTGCACAGCTTTGACTGGCATCCAGACAAGTTGGGCTTAGCTGTGTGCGGGTCGTTTGATCAGTGTGTGCGTGTTTTGGTTACCACCAAATTGAATTTATTTTAAATATTTGTATTGGTCACTTGCAATAAACTTTANTTGGGCTTAGCTGTGTGCGGGTCGTTTGATCAGTGTGTGCGTGTTTTGGTAACCACCAAATTGAATTTATTTTAAATATTTGTAGTGGTCACTTGCAATAAACTTTTTATTTAAAATAATTTTGGCTACCCTAATTAATATAAAAATATCAACTAACATGCATACGCTCTTTAACCTTCAATGTCAGCGAATCAACTTTCTCCCTCAATTCAGCTAAGGCTGCTTCATTTTCGGGCCACTTCTCATTAACTTTCGCTGTTGCGCGTATCACTGCCTGTGCTGCAAGACGAGCAGAATTTAACTGTGAGGTTATCATTACTTCAGTTTCTTCCAGGGTATGCTCATTGGTTGCCTCCAAAGATAGTTCACATGCTTGCTGACATATTTGTATCACTTTGAGCGCATATAGCTGCTTCGTTGCCCATTCCAGCTCTTTTGTGGTATACGCATTGACTGATTTCACCAACTTTTGTGCCGTATTCAGCGGCGTGACAGCAAGCAGTGCCGCTAACTCCCATACTTTCGGCTCATTTCCATGTTTAACACATTGTTGCGCCAACAACGTTATAGCTTTCTTGCGTAAACGTTCCTGAGTCTGCCCCTTGGCGTCAGCTTTACCCTCTAAAATAGCGCCTATAGTAACACAAAGTACTTCCAAGTCAAGGTAGCGATCTTTCAGCTCGCTGAGACGACTGTAGGCATTCATGGCATCCTCCAAATTGCACGTATCAACCGAGACAATCATAAAATTTTCCCAGACCTAGAGAAAAATTAAACTTTTAATACGTCTTTAACGCGTACGCTATTCCCATACCTTCCAGTTGTTGTAATTGCATTTCAATGATTCGCTTAGCACCTTATGTGCCCGCTTTTTATCTCCCAACTTCACCAGTGCCTTTGCCAAGTTATTCCACGACTCAAAACCCAATGACTCTATATGTGTGTAGGTTATATAGGCATGCACGGCCAGCTCCCACCGCTCTAGTTTTATAGCTGCGTAGCCCAAACGTAGCCATATCTTCTCTTGTAAAGAATTGATCTCTACAGATTTTTCTAAATGCGGTATGGCCTCAGCATATTCAGCCTTACGGAAATAATAAGAACCCCAATGGGCTTGCGCCCTGCCGCTCGTATGTTTCGAGAACTCCCAGGCAGTAGCATAACAATTTGGATCGTCTATAGCATCACCTAGCAAGCAATGCAGCAGTACTGTAGGCTTCTTCGCCAATTCCTGTTGTATAATCTCTGCGGCTTTGTGACGCAAGTCAAGTTTTGTATAACATTGAATAACCTCTGCCCACGCTTGTATTTGTAGGTATATGTCTAGTGCCGTTTTTGTCATACCCAGCGAGAGTAATAATTCGCATAGCTGTCTTTGCACTTGCCACTTGGGTTGCAGGAAACCTGCGAATGCGTATGAAAGGCGTTCTGGTAATGTATATATATGACTATCAAGAAGCTTTACAGCGCCTTCGCACTGCTTCCAACTGCGCTCCACAGTGCGTCGTTGATTCGACTCTTGTACACAGTTAAGCAGCAGGGCAGATTGACGAACTTGTAGAGGACCATGCTCCTGGTAAAGTAGCGTTTTTATGTAAGGCTCCAGTTCTTCATCGGCTAGTCGATCTTTTGGCTGCGAGCGTTTAAGTTGCTTGCTGTAATGAACAGTATGTGCATATGTACAAAGTATAACATTAGGTGTGCTATACTTACACTCTTGCCAATACTAGGGCCTGCAAAACGCTTGGCAGTGTCATGACCTCGTTGTCTTTGGGTTCAATAAAGCGTATACGCTCAAGTCGCGTATCATCGTCCAATAACAGTAACTTGGGTAGATTCGTCTTGCTATTAGTGTCCTGCGCCGAAGGCAATTCCGTGTTACAATGCTGCACTTTCAAACAAAGTTGCGGAAGCGGCTTTTGCTGGAATTTTGTGCGTAAGCCAAGTAAACCTGTTTTTATAAGAATTAATGTTGTTTTATTTAATAAACGAAGTAAACGGTTTAAATACAAATAAATACCTTCTATATTTAAAACTATACCCAAACGCTGACATAATTCCTCAAGTGTTTCATCGCACTTTTGTGAACGATGAAATAGCAAATAACCATTTGCCACCTCCAAGTAGAGCAACGCTTGCAGTTCTTTTTCGGGCGCTTTATCAACATTTTTTAGCAAAAACTCAGCAACGACTTTGAGCTCCTCATATAAATTGTTAGTAAGCTCGTCAATTACCTGCTGCTGTATGTGAACGATACGCATATACCACCATTGAAGATACTAAAAGTAAAATAAAAATAAAGCAAAGTTTAAAATAGCTTTAATAAATTAATGTTGATTCTCAAAATAATGCATACCAAAGATTCTGGCCATCTTTGGCGTAAAAAATTTAGAATTTCTTTCGCCAGTACTAATAATTCGCCAAGCTTTACATTTGGATTTATCTCTTCGCCATTTTCCATTAAGCATATAAAGGGATCATACTCTTTTAGTTGCTTTGCTTGCAAAAAGACCGTAAATTCTTCTAATTGCTTAAATGGTCCGGTGAAATTGTTTTGTACAAACACCAAAGTCAACTCTACGACCTGACAGAGTAAGGTATCAGCAGTCTCTAAGCTTGGTTCCGCATTTTTATATTGAAACCAATTATCTAAAATAGCTTGTAAACGCGTTGTTGTCCATTTGCAAGACCATAGCTGATGTAGTGATTCAGTGGGCAAATCTGTCGGTAATAAAAATATGTACAAACGTATGCATGTACATATGTGAATGATTTCCCAAAAAAAATTTATTTAATTTATCTACTTATTGAAGGAACCTACCTTGTTCTACGACAAGCTCGTTGAAATTGCATAAATGATATTTATTGAATGGTTCTTCGCACATTTTCGGAATGTTTTGTGAGTTTTCTCCGTGGATACCAATTTGTACTTTTAACAGTTGCACGTGCGTTTTAAAACGTTTATTTTACTTTTTGTTGCGATTGTTTTTACACTCTCTGGCTCACTCTCACTTTTTCTTGTTCCCGTACTTTTTGTTGTTACTCAATTTTTACTCTCACTTCAGAGAGTAATTTCTGCTGTTTACATTTTTACATGATTTTACACGAAAGGTATTGGATCAGAGATATAAATTTGCATTGGCTGGCGAATGTGTTAAAACAGCTGGAAGTTCTTGTGGAGAAATACAAGTATTTCGGTAACGATACTGGTGAACCAAAGACTGTGTAACAGGTCATGAACCAAAAATACAAGATCACGCCCTCTTCTTAGTAGCCCGTTATAATCGCATTTAGGAAAAAAGTTGGGCGACTTTGACATTAGCCGTTTGTTTACATTAGTTCGTTGTTTACAATTTGGTGGTGGTTTTTTACTGCAATTTTCTTAATTTTCGCTTGTGACTACGTGTGTACACATAAGGTAAAGAATAATTTAACACAACGACATGATTTATAAAAGAATTTGCATAATAAAAATGATTATTCATGCGTTCAACAATTACACGGTTTTTTTTTTTGTTCTCTTCGTATGTTTACTTCTTCCAACAAAGATGGCGTCGAGATTTCAACAGCTACAAAATAACTTTTTTCTTTCTTTCGGGAAGGCGTGATCTTGTGTCTTTCGTTCATGGTAACAGGTCTAACCTGCACGCTACCGAATATTTTGTAACCGAAAAATTTTATTGCCAAACAAGTAATTTTTAAGCAAAAAAACAAAACCGACTTTAACTCTCATATAAAACTTTAAGATTAATTTCTTCACGATCCAATGATCGGATTTAAACCAAATTAGTATGGGACCACCTATCTCTGATCCAATACCTTTCGCGTAAAATCATGTAAAAATGTCAAACAACAAAATTACTCTCTGAAGTGAGCGTAAAAAGTGAGTAACAACAAGAAGTACGGGAACAAAAAAAAGCATTTTCCCTGTAACAACGTAAGCCAGTGATCGCTTGACACTTTTCATGATTTTACCAGAAGAAAAAGTTCGGATAATATCTTGTAACTTCATTCTCTATACAACTCTCCGAAAATCGCTCTCATTTACAGGATTTTGGAGGAATTTGGAGTACGGGATCATTTTTCCGAGTAACGGCGCGTTTACATTGCGCATTAGTTGTCAAAATTGTTCCAATGGAAAAGTACGCGTGTATGACACTTCAGAAGGCAATTGACAAGTAGGAGGTTTGTTCCTTTTTTTTACAATCGGATTCGATTCTAACTGGAACACCATTTCAATTCCGTATCGGAATTGAATTCCGATTCCGATGCGATTCCGACACGGATTGCAGAACAGGGATGTACGTCGTCGCCTGGGTAAAAGATTGTCGTAAGCGCTATTTTGACGATTTTTAGTTCTAGATGCAGTTATATATTATGAAATAAGGTCTTTCGATTGGTGTTATCAGTTTTAAGATATCTCTTTTAGTTTCCCAGATATCGACTACAATTTTTTCGATAATTTAGTAAAAATTTAGTTAATGATGCCGTCATATTAAGCTAATGAATATCTTAAAAGTTATGTTCTCTATTTTTGGATATCTCCTATAGCTTCCAAGATATTGAGTACAAAGTGTCGTTGATTTAGTAGAAATTTTGATCGCATTTTGTCGTATTTCATACAAAGTGGCTGCCAAATTGTGGACAAATGACGTTTACGACAAAATTTTACAAAAGAAAATCCTTCATAAACTCAAAACTAATTAACAATAAACATTTAAAATTAAATAATTTAAAAATTTTGTGATTCAGTAACATTTTCAGGAACTTTGGAGAAAATATATCATCGCGTTTTTAAGAAATTGCATTCCAAACTTCAATCGCGATTTCCCACAACCTGCCGAAATTAGCATACGACAATCTTTTACCCAGGCGACGATGTGTACTGAAGTTCTTAACTCTTAAAATATGCAATTTAAATGTTTCCAAAAATATAAAAACGATAAAAACTAGCTGTTATTTTAAATCGTGGGACTTATTCGCCTTGGCTATAAATTTATAACAGCATTAATAATAACGCTAAATTATAACGTGATGAAGAACTGATATTTAAGTATTAGCTACTTTGCTTTTCATTATACTTAGGTACGCAGTATACATACATATCGTGTGAGGTTGCATAAATTATTTTCTAGAGAGTAAAAACATGCATATTTCAAAATGGTTCTCCTTTTTATAAAGCAATCGCAGGACGAATGGATAAGGATTAAGCCAAGTGTTTGTGTGAGCAAATCCAATTTTTGGCAGCCAATGTCAGTTACGTGGTTTTGCATAACTGTATACTAGGCAGATATGCGATTGCTTTATAAAAAAGAGAACCATTTTGAAATATGAGTGTTTTTACGCTCTAGAAAATAATTTCTATAACTACACATACGCGGTTTTGCAAAATGCCAGTTACGCGGTTTTGCAGAATCACGATAAGCGGTTTTGTACTTTAAACGACGATATATATAAAAACGAAAGATGGTACAATATTAAACTTGTTTTACAAACCAGTTTCAAATTAGAACATAGTTCGTAAAACGAGTTGTGAGCTCTTAAAATTTTATTATACTATTCATTATCAAATTATGATATCATCTTGATGGTATTTTATCTTAATTATAGTCTCCAATTAAATTTTACATTATACTCCGACTGATGTACAGATCGGATCGAAATTTTCCAAAACGCCAAATACAAAGTCTCTTTTATTTCTAAACCGCACTTGAAAAATGCCAAATTTTGAGTTGTATTGTGTGGCTGAAAGAAGTTTATAATAAATAAAATAAAAGAAATAAATAAAAGAAACGCCTTATTTCAACCAGTTTAATTTATATTTCTTTTCTTTTTTTAATATTTAATTTTTTTTTTAAGTCTACCTCATTTTATATACAATTAACTGCATTTAAATGCGAATTTTAAAACTTGTACAAAAATTATAGAAATGCAAAAAAATTAAAACTTTTTACTCAACATTTTTAGAAGGAACGGATTTTTATGCAAGTTTCATGCAGTAACAAAATACCGTTAATTTTTGGGAATTTTTTAAACGATGCTGGGCATTTTCTTCCATATAAAAAATTGTCGAACATGAGTTGGCAGAAAATGTGACACCGCCAGCAAAAATATTATAAAAAATCAACGTTACTTTTACTCACTTGCAACTTGCAACTTTATCCTCCTGTAATTTAATGGATCTAATGGTCACGAAAAAAGCTAAGAATGCAATTTTACTGCATATATTAGGCCTATCTTTTTGTGCGTAAAGTTGCCTGTATAATTAGCCACATATATAAAAATATTAAATATTAGATAAACAAAAAAATATAGGAAAAACTGGCCAACATAAGGCATTGTATTATTGCCACCATTGCAAATTACAAATCCCGGGATTCTTGGCAAATAATACCGGGATTTTCGGGACTTAAAAAGTCTGGGATCCCGGAATTAACATACCTAACTTAAATATGTATATACAGATGTATTTCCAATATGGTGATTAATCAAATCGAAACGCGTTTATCAATTCCATGATGTGGTTGCGATGTCTGCTATCTTCTATGCCTAATAACTGCAAATCTAAATAAGATAAATCCAAAAATTGCTCTAATTCGAATCCTCGTGCAGCAAACAAGTCCATATACTTTTCTAAACCTACACTTGCCAGTAAGTTATAGATACTGAGTGTCTCATCTAAACAACTGCTGGCGAAATTTTTATTGGAAGCGTCAAGATTTATTTCGCTGAATTTGCGTTTTATGATATCCACTTCTGAGGATGGCGATGATTGCCGTTCCAGAGTTTTGTCGGACGGGCCGATCTATGGGAATGTAAGTTATAAGGTTAGCATTCTAATTTAATTAACGACTGTTACATCTGTACGGACAGGTGAAGGCTTAATTACAGCTGGATTATTTGCCATTATAACGATTTGCAGAATTATGTTGAGAAACTACAAAATGTAACTAATGTGATGATCAATAAAAATAGGCGTCCTAAAATATTGCAAATTGTTGGCAAATGAAAACACAAACACAAAAACATAGTTGCCACAGTTCCCGTTTACATTATTTGCGCGAAGAACTTTTTTAATTATGTGGTAACTTAAACGTTTCTTCCATTTATCTATTTTTGAAAAACGAATCTTAATATAGTTTAACTTTGTTAGAACGCTCTAATGATTTCCGATTTGTACGCGTTTTAATATTCGCAAAAATTTGCTCGTACTTTTAGGTATGGCAGCATCCAACATGTGTTTTCGAATGGCTGTCTTTGCCGATGGAACCGCTATACCAAATCCGTTATTGGGCTAAACTCGATTGTGCAATATTATTGTGCTTTTAACTCTTTAAATCATGGCATTGACTGACCGATTAAATACAAGTTGTGAAAATTGCGTTAAAGCGAGCACATATTGCACATATAATGACATATATTTATAAAAATAGCGTCAATATGAAATATTACAAAAACTCATGATTCAATAATACAAGGTTAGATAATTATTGACAGCTGCGCTTTGACACTCCCTTACAAAAGGTTGCATTTACGAAGGACAGAGAAAGGGCAAGAATGCAATCCCTTGTTTCGAAAATGGTAGTAGAAAAGTACGCAAAGTANGCCGATGGAACCGCTATACCAAATCCGTTATTGGGCTAAACTCGATTGTGCAATATTATTGTGCTTTTAACTCTTTAAATCATGGCATTGACTGACCGATTAAATACAAGTTGTGAAAATTGCGTTAAAGCGAGCACATATTGCACATATAATGACATATATTTATAAAAATAGCGTCAATATGAAATATTACAAAAACTGGCGTGTTCTAAAACTATTGCACAATTTCCCAATGCGTGTTAGTACTCGCGCTGCTTTTAGTTCAACTATCTAACTTACTNGGCGTGTTCTAAAACTATTGCACAATTTCTCAATGCGTGTTAGTACTCGCGCTGCTTTTAGTTCAACTATCTAACTTACTCATTCTTGCTCACGCAGAAGTCGTAAGAATGAATTTTTTTTGGCTACCCGCCATACTCGAACTCTTCTATGCTGTGCTGTGCGTAAAAGAAAGAACTATCTACAAGGCTTGACGTATTTTCGATAAATGAAACGACTAAATCTGATCTCTAAAACGTGTTGCCTTCATTTCAAACTAGAGTGAGTGAGCAAACAAGTTTACTTTGTGCAAAGCGTGAAGGAATACTGCGTAGTATTGTAGATAAATTTGGTAGCAGCAAACGATGCGGCTCAACGCCGTGGCCGCCATTTATTGAATTCTCTATGTGAAGTTCAGCAGCGAGCAGACGTGAAAAACTTGTACACATTTTCCAGGTGGGAAAATTGTGGTAAAATAATTAAAAAATTGTGAAAAAATAAGTGCTTAGTGCGCGCTTTACAAAATGACAAATATTATGTAGAAATACGTGGTCGGAACACGTAATTTCGAGGTTGGAAAAACTCAATGTGGAACTCGCTAATAGCGCTTCAAACGTCGTTATTGTAGCGTAATTAAAATGCAAAGGTGCAGTTGACGGTGTGTAAACTGTAATTAAAAGAAAATATCAACAAAAAAAAAGAAATAAATTGGCAGAAAGTAGAAAAATTTTGAAATGAAAAATTTGGATTTTCTTGCATATAGAAAAACCAAGTAGAATAAAGTAACTAACAGGCGACGAAAAAATTTCCGAACGAATAGCCGAAGAAGCGAGTAGTTTTTATTGTGTGGATGTGGAGGGTACTTAGATTTGGCAGAGAAAATCGAACTATAAAATGAAAATGTAGGGGAAAATGCAATATTCATTAGATTGAATTCAAATTCAATGCAATTTAATTCAAATTCAGAAACAAGAATTGAATAGCTTCAGGGAATGTAAACCAATGACCAGTAGAGAAAAATTTCGTGGCATTGCGAAAGCTTTAAGTAAATACCTTTCCGTTCGTTTTGTGTTTTATTGAAAACTTGCAAAACAGCAAAATTAGAAATTACACCATATTCATCCGCATGAAGCTGAAAATCTAATTGGTATTTTCATTTGTATATATACGCGCATGTCGGGCAATGGATGTACATCCGTGTATATACAATTTTTCGGTGAGTGTACGAGACGGCTGGATGATGTGCTTATATTTCATATATCTATATCGGACGGACGGATACAAGTACAGGGCTCACGTAGAATGATTTAAATGCAGGATTGTCTATACGTAGAAGTACAGGGTGCTATTTTAATGAGGGAAAACTACAAATGACAGAAAGAGAAAAATCATATATTTTGATGTTTGTGTACCACCTCGTATACAGTACAAAATGTATCAAAGGTGAATAGCTGCAAATAGTGTCGCTACTGTATTATAGTCGCGCCAATTATAAATTT
>NW_016174701.1:0-10700 GCF_001687245.7 Rhagoletis zephyria
AAAAGGGGTGTAAAGGAAACATGATTGCCTATTTATATATAGATATGTATATGCAATTTTTTCTTGACCGTTTTCTTTAGAGCTGCATACGGACCCTATCGCTTAGACCCCACTGTAAACAGTACACACTCATCGCCTCTACGTACTGTTTTCGTGTTCCCTTTTAATCTGGGACCGTAACGGTCATCATGTTTATATTATTTAAAAATCATAATTTAGCAGTTAAAATTGGATTTTTATATTTTTTTCGATCAAATTTAACCGTTATTTTATGAAGTGTCGAGCGCTATTTTCGATCATATTATAACCATTTTTTTTTTAGATCAATAAGTGTGTCATAAAAATACATAAGGAAAATACTAAACCTGAAACGATTATTTTTGATCGAAATAAAGAAATTAAAAAAGGTTACTTTCGGTCCCTGGATTTTTCAAGACAAAAACAGGTGTTGTGCAATATCGTCAATGGAATTAATGTCAATGGAAATAAATCCCTATAAGTAGGGTGGCCAGATGCGCTGATTTAATCAGTACATGTGCTGATTTTTTTCTATTGTACTGATCTTTAAGAGCCCGAAATTAGTACGCAAAATCTACTGATTTTTTGAGTTTTTACTGATTTTGTACTCATTTTTACATTTAATAAATACTTTTGTAAATTGGTANGTACTGATCTTTAAGAGCCCGAAATTAGTACGCAAAATCTACTGATTTTTTGAGTTTTTACTGATTTTGTACTCATTTTTACATTTAATAAATACTTTTGTAAATTGGTATAATTGACATTTGCTTAAGGTTTACATGTTCAAAACAATGGTTTTTGACAACTCATACGTGTGAGCAGATTGAAACCATTATTAAAATGTGCGTTTTGCAAACTTTAGTCCTACGATTTTCACGCCCATTTCTAGGAGTTTGTCGCCTTAAAGAAAAATCTTGCCGTACAAATATTATTTCTGGATAGGTATTCTATCGAAATCTGCAATAAAATTTAAATTTTTGCAAAAAAACCGAAATTTAAAACCTTGCTAAATGTACCTCATCACAAGTTTTCGAAAACAATTTACAAAAAATGTTTGACTCTAACAAAATAAACCATCTCGTCATAAAAAAAAATATTTTAAAAATATTTCTTGAAAAACGTCCATTTTTTGAAAAATTTTTTTTTTTTATAGAGAATTAAACAAGGATTACGATGGTATAATTTTAAATTGCTAATTTACTGGTCTTTACTATGCAAATCGACTTCAAAAAGTTCAACTGTTAATAGCTAGGTAAGTTTTAAGACAATCATGGCCATCTTATATATATATGGACATATTTAGCCCATTTCTTTACCTTTAAAACGACGTTCCGAAGAAGTCTGAACGATGAGCACAACCCGAGATATAACGATTTGAAGAAGTACATGAATGGCGAGAATCACGACAAAATTCGAACTTTGATAGAACATATCTTCGAAGAAAAAAAAAACCTCGAACACGTGTAGACAATGGCAAACCTCCGAGTGTGTTTCTGTCCTGAAAAACAGCTTCTCATAAAAATACAAACGCCGTTGGGAGTCAGCGTAAAAGTATACGTTCCACGTGTGTAAGCGCCAATCTATTATTATTTTAAGTATGTTCCAATAGTCTACACAGATCTGCAAGCGCGTGGTCTATTTACAATGTATGCAAATATACATACATATATTTTTTTACAAAAAAAAAAAAAAAACACAAACAGATAAAGTGATTGTTTTCCTCATTCAACTCTAAAGGAGTTTGTTTGCTTCTACGTAGTACATATGTTTGCCTGTGGATGTACATATGTACATATATGAAAACAATAGTAATTGTCAATCGCTGTCATCTATCAATGGATTACGTTGTATGCTGATATGATAAAATGAAACAATTTCTTCCAGACCCTTATTGTCTTGAGTACTTGTACTGGATAGTAAAAAAATTACGCAAGCAAAAACTACTCTTTACTTAATAAAGTGTTTTTTTTTTAACTTATATAGGCATTTGCATACTTATGTATACTATAAAAAGCAATAAAGACATGTGCTATAACAATGACGTAAATCTATTTAAATTAGCCGCCAATTAATAAAGAATACTTTTGAAAATAAAAAAGAAAACGCCAGCTGCATTTACAAAAATGCACATTTGCTTTATTGAACTGCATGCGGCATATTCATTTACGAGCAATCTAAGCATTTACATATATGTACATATATATGTACATACGTTTGTATATATGTATGTATATTTAATAATTTCAATTGCATTTGACGAGCGTAAAAGCGGCATTTGAGTAATAAAGTGCTAGCGCAAATTCTAATTACTCTCCGCTCTAAAGAAAAAAAAGAAAACAAAAATTGCATTCTTTCGAAACTAGTGAGTAAATGCTTGTAACTCCTCAGTCCTCTCCAGGAGAGTGTAAAACTAAAATACATAAGTGCTTTTGGTTTGGTATCAAAAATGTTTCGGACAATTTTTGCACTACTCCAAGTAACGCTCGTGCAACCCAGTCGGTATTACAGTTCGTCAATCCATTTTTCTTTAGGTATTCGCCGAACACGCGAACCTGACCATAGACATGTAAAAAGACGGCCATAACAATTTACTTCCCCTACTAATTACTAATTTTACAAAATATGGTACATAGTCGAAGTACTTCTTTAACGAGTTATATATATATAAGGTTCAATTCATGTCAAATCGACTAATGGTTGGAATTGACCGTCTTTAAGTTCTGACAAAGGGACCCAAAAAAAAAAAATATTTCTAAAATTCAAAATTTCACAATTTTAAATTTTAAAATCTACAGTTACAAAAATGGTTCTGATCTAGTTTGAAAAGTGATATATGGGATTATATAAAAGAAATAAGAAAAAAAAAATTTACAGAATTTTGTACTTTAAAAAATCGGAAAAGCACAAATAAATTTTTGGCTCAGTTTTTTTATGCAATACTAGAAGCTTTTAAAAAGGTGTTTTTAAAAATATGAATTTCTGAACAAAAAAAAAATATTTTATTGCGAACTTTAAATTCAAAATAAATTTAAATTAAATAAAAACTTTTTAACATAACTTTATCTACAGTTTGAAATATAAATATTTTTAAAGTTCAAAAATTAATGTCTTAAAAAGCACATTGAAAACTTTAGGATCTCTTAAGATCAATTTATATACAGTCAGCGCCAAAAATATGTATACCCTGACGTTTTGATTATTTTATTTGTTTATATTTCGAATAAGAATTTTTCCTTATTTTTTTCATAATATTCATAATATAATATGTATTTCATTCAACAGCAAAACCAGCAAAATAATTTTTTTTTTAATTTCTTATAGAACTCAGAAAATTCAAGAAATACCAACAAATTTTCATAGAAATTCATTCGAACTTTTCACTTCGATTTCTTGGGAACATTTTGAGTATGCAGTTTTGTTGTAGTCTATTAAATTTTATTTTAATAAGGTGTAAGTTTCAAGCCTCTAAAAATTACCGTTGTTTTTTAAGAATTTTTTTTGTCAAGGGCGTCGCGTATTTTCTTCCATACATCACATTAAAAAAATTTTCTTTCATATGGAAGAAAATGCTCAACATCCTAATCCCCCACTTTGGTAATTCAAAATCAATTTAATTGACAAGTTGAATCAAATGTTTGAATATGGGTGTCAAACGAGAGGGATTCAAGTAAGTACTATTTCTGAAATGCTATTGAAGATAGAGATTCAAGCTGTCTCCAATTAATGAAATTTAATTTAGAAATAACAATACGGGCGTCAAACGAAAGAGGTTAAAAAGGCTGATCCTCTAAAATATTTTTGAAGAGGGTTACTATTTTTTTAAATGTCAAATCAAACTTATTTAATTGAAATACTACATCTATGTATCTTACATATTTACAGCGAATTATTTTCAAAGAATTTTGAAAGAAAGTTACCACATTTCCCAAAATTTTTGTACATACATATGTACAGTGACGAACAAAAGTATTGGCACAGTGAATTTTTCGCCATATATGCAAAGTTTTTTATTTTAATTTATTTTCGATAATTTTTTACAAAAATATAGTTCATTTTACACCAGAAAACGTAATAATAAAATTTCTAAACTTTGTACAAAACTCAGGAAAATTCTTTAAATTGGCACACTGATTTGCAACTTTTTATTCAGATTTTTTCAAAAAATTCAAAGTATGCAGTTTTATAGCCCATTCAAGCCCATTAGTAACGGGTGATTTTTTTGAGGTTAGGATTTTCATGCATTAGTATTTGACAGATCACGTGGGATTTCAGACATGGTGTCAAAGAGAAAGATGCTCAGTATGCTTTGACATTTCATCATGAATAGACTTACTAACGAGCAACGCTTGCAAATCATTGAATTTTATTACCAAAATCAGTGTTCGGTTCGAAATGTGTTTCGCAAACCCAATTGCTGCGAACGGCGACGAATCGACATTTCACGGTCTTCAGCAACACTCTCAGAAACAGACGCAATATTCTCTTCTGTACGCACTGTACGCATTCGTGTGGTTGGTTTAATGTCCAATAAAGTAAACTGAGTGCGAAACTTGGTCACAATCGCATTAATTGTTTGCTCACTTGGTCGATTATGTAGACCATAAATCGGACGTAAAGCGAACCGAACACTGATTTTGGTAATAAAATTCAATGATTTGCAAGCGTTGCTCGTTAGTAAGTCTATTCATGATGAAATGTCAAAGCATACTGAGCATCTTTCTCTTTGACACCATGTCTGAAATCCCACGTGATCTGTCAAATACTAATGCATGAAAATCCTAACCTCAAAAAAATCACCCGTTATAACAAAGTGTAAGTTTAAAGTTGCTAGAAAATCGCGTTGATTTTTGGCAATTTTTTTAGTGGAAGGTGTTGCTCATTTTCTCCATACAAAAAATAATTGTCGAATTACTTTGTATGGAAGAACTCGCGTGAAAAAACATTACCAAAAATCAATGCGATTTTCTAGCGACTTCAAACTTTCACTTTGTTATACTAAATTTAAATGGGCTATAAAACTGCATACTTAGAATTTTTCTGAATAAAAAGTTGCAAATTAGTGTGCAAATTTAATGAATTTTCCGGAGTTTTGTACAAAGTTTAGAGATTGTATTATTATGTTTTCTGGTATAAAATGAACAATATTTTTATAAAAAATGATCGAAAATAAATTAGAATAAAGAACTTTGCATATATTGCGAAAAATTCACTGTGCCAATACTTCTGTTCGGCGCTGTATGTATGTAAACCAAAATTTTCATTTATGCTGTTTATGGCATTCGATACAACAGATTGAGGTGCAGCTGTAACATCTGATAGCATGACCTTAAACCGTTTTTATAAAAAAAAAAAATATTAAAATTAATTTGAAAAAAAATTGTCAACACTTATCAGTAAATATGTATGTCACTTGTCTTTTCTACAAAATCTCCAAACCTACATAATAAAACTTTCAGTGGGTTAAATAGTTCTCACATACGAATTTGCCCAGATACTTGCACAATATGTAGGTATGTAGTATGTATGACTACAATTAGAGCGCAATTTATCTACATATAATGCTCTCACTCAGCCTCAGGTGTGATTGTGAACGCGAAAAGGGTCCTATTTTACGTGTCTAGCCGCTTATAATAATAATACTTGTTATATATAGTACATCCGTTAAGTGAATATGCAAATAGACGAAACATTATTTAAGAATATTACACGAATATCAGTACTAATTGTACAATTTTAGAACAAACGTATTTGTTTTGCGCTCGATGAGTGCAGGGCGCAGCAACGAAAGCGCGGAAATGCGGTCAAAGTTGTAAAAAAAAAAAAAATCGAAAGCTTAGCGTTTTAAAGCCCATTAAAAGAAAAATATAAGTTGATTATGGAAAATGTAATAAAGATAATTAAAAAAAAAATGCGCTTTAAATGAAAACTTCGGCCATGCTGGGCGGGCGGGCGACTATTGAACTCTCAAGTGTATGCAAATATGTATAGGAAAAAAGACATACTTGCGCGTATATATGTAAGTAAGCAAATATAGACTCGTAAATATGTCTTTATAAATGTATGCATATTTGTCAGCTTAAGTATACTTGATAGCGTCTATCAATAAGTAAACTTCAGGTTAACTGGCTGTCTGCAAAATCGCATATATAGATTTCTTTGTTATTGCGGCCGGTTTTAAGCGATCGCGCTTATTCATGTGTATGAAAGTTATTGTTCTCGATTTAAATTATATGTTTCGTTAGTAAAAAATTTATTTAATTATGTATTTATATTCAAATTTATTTACCGGATTGAGTATTGCGTCCATGGGTGCACTCATCTCTGCTAATTTGAGTTCGATGTTGCTGGAGCGCTGAAACAATGCCGAACCATTCGATGCCGAGACAGTGGAGAGCACGCTGCCTGAGCGCTATTGTGGGTGTAAAAAAAAAAGAGTTTAAATTAAAAAATTTAATATTTTTTAAGCAAAAATTTAGAGTAAAAATTTCTATCAAATCACACAACAGCATTTATCGTTACACTCACCCAGAAGCACTCACACACACTAACCACAGCCTTTTACTTTCCACTTCCGCCTATGATCAGCTGATGGCTTGCCACATGCAGCAATGGCTTAACGGTAATAAATAAGCAGGCAGCAGCTGATTGTTGTCAATTTGTTTTTGTTTTTTTATCGAATCTTTGAACTCAAAACACCAAACAAAAAAAAAAAACGCCCAAATTATATCGCGCCAGCCTCAGCTATGGTGCTGCCAAATCTAAGCGATTTTCTTCTACCACTGCCGTTACACACTGCTGTTAGCCATAACTTTTACCGCTTGCGAGCTTACTAGATATACTCTGTGCTAGAGGCTTGCTATCGGCGCGCTCTCGGGGCTGTTCTGACTCTGTGTCGTTTTTTTTCGTTTCTTTTTTCACTTTAGCACGCGCGTTTCTACCCTTCCTGTTGCAAATCATATGTACATAAGCACACACAAACTCATAAACTTAAGTAAGTAACCCGGCAGGAAAAAAATTACCAACTTATAGTTAGCTTTTTTGCGGGATTTCGTTCAATAATTCACTTGACAAAACTAACTTTAAGTGAGTTTTAAAATCATGCAAGTTTTTGTTTAAATATCCTCATATAAAAATTACTTTAAATGCACTTTTCTCCGCACTTCACAGATGCTTTTTCGAATTCAGGACAGGTAGGTAGGTAGGTGTTCTGACCCACAAAATAATACTTCAGAACTTGTCAAAATTTGGTGCGGCTATAATTTTTACGACGACTGTAGCACAATGCCACTAATATTTGACTTACAAACAAAATACGGACAGGAATTTTAAAATTTCAACCCTGTTTGTGTGAAATATTTTATTTTTATTAGTATTTTTCTTTTAACAAATCTATGTTGAAATAAAAATGAAGATAAAAAAAAATATTTTGTCAGAACCCGGACGAAAAAAAAATCCTGTATCCGGCCCGGGTTACGGCCGAAGGAAATAAGTAATACTTACATAAAAAGCTGCAACTAATAGATTGATGGGTAGTTAAAAGTTAGCTACAATCTAGTCCCCTTTTCCTGCAGGGTAATTAAATGTACACCTACAACTTTAAAACACACACACACTCACATACGCTGCGTTATCTAAGTGGGCACATTCTCTCTGATAGCTCCGCATATGTATGGTATGTACTTATGGAGCTCCAACACTATATTATCTTATGATTACATACTAGATTGTGGAGCATTTGTAACTTAAGTACTTACCTGTAGCAGCTCAGGCAGTCTGTCTTTAACCATTGTTGTTGCCGATGTTGTAGACGCTGCGCCGGTTGTTAATTAAATACTATTGCTGCTGCTGCTGCTGCGCCGGTTGTTGTTGCTATTTTCGCTCACTACTACTATTATCACTTTCAGCGTATTTTACTGCTGATTCTTTGTTGTTAAGAAACTAATGTTTACCCTCGCTGTTGACATTGGCTTTAAACGCTGCCTGCTCCGAAATTCATTCGTTTTCACATATCAACGCCAAGCGTTTTAGTTAAAAGTAGAATTCGCCGCTCCCCACAGAATTTAAATTTTAAGTGTTTTGCTCTACTTTTCCATCGCAGTTTCGCTATTTGCTGCTTTGGTGCAATATTATTGCTTAATAGTTGTTTTTATCACTTGTCATATTTTATTATTATCTTTGCTTTTTTTTTTTTGTTGTTATTCTTATCTTATTTCGGTATGTTGTAGTAAACTATTCTTAATTGTCTTTGTTATTATTCATTTGATTGTATCTGTTAATGAGATATTTTTAAGTTAATTATATTCAATTTTGTGCAAAGTTTCGAGCGGAATAAATTGTGAAGCGGTAATTGGGTAGGTCTGAAACGGGTTGGGGGATTCTAGTTGAGTAATGTTGCTTTACTACTTAAGAAATTATATACATACATTGCCACAAAGACAGCATAGATTGCAGAAATATTGAAAATCAGTAAAAAAAGTAGACTGAAGAAACGTAAGAAAGCAAGAAAGCTTGATGTTTGGATTCCGCATGCACTCAAAGAAGTTCATTGGGGAAGGGCGCGTGCAGATATTTGCTAAATTTGGTACGTTGCTAAAACGATATCTTTTTGGGAAAAATGATAACTACCGATGAGGTTATTCTCTCAGTATGCACAGTGTGTCATCTTGAACAAGTTAGCTAGTCAAAAAAAATTTTCACGAAAATCATTCCTATGGAGTATCTTGATTAATTGTTCCCTATTGTAAAAAGAGCCTTTCTCCCGGAAATTGTCCATCAAAATTCTTGAAATACGCATTTTTAAATTTTTTACTTGGGCCGGGAAAACAGTAAAAATACGCTTTTTGTTAACTTTTAATGTAATTTGGCATCGGGTGGTTTAGGGGTTCGCCGATCACGAATTTGCAGGCAATAAAAAAAGCAAAATGACAGATTCAAACCATTTATTGTTTCGTGAATAATTGCATTGCGAAATTGCATATCTCCAGCTTAGTGTGAAAAGTTGCTAAGCCTAATTTTTGTAATTTTATAGGAGCGGAAAAAACTTCTTATAGCCATTTTCTTCAAGTATTTCGAAAAACTTTCAATAAAACATTTTGGCTGGATCTTTATTAAAAGATTTTGTACTATTTTGGACTTATCGGATTTTCGGTGCCTCTTTTGGACTTGGCAAATTTTCCTTTCATTGAATAAAAACGAGAATTTCTCCAGCCTCCTGTATCAAAATATGAATTTTCATACAAAGTGGACTTAGCAACTTTTCACTCAAGCTAGCGATATACGCATTCAGAAGAATTAAAAGAAAATTAAGTTAATCACTTGTCTGCACTTTCATATTTTTACTGAGAGAAGTATATAAGCAAATCTCACGAAAAACGTGTTTTTGTTCGAAAATGGTGGCACACTTATCTTAGACAGTGCATTATCTTAAGTTTTGCATAAAGAACAATATTTCACGGCGAAGTTGTATTTAAATGAAAACTTAAAAAAGATATGCTGAAAAAGTCAAAAAAATAACTCGTGCTCAAATACCCGTAGTTGTGTATGTAACGTATACGTCCCGTAGCACCATACACAGCTTCAATTAAAACAATAAAATACAATCAAACTTAAGCAGTTATAAAGTCCTAACCTCAACCTTCTTTGGCAATGTAACAGTGTCGATAACTCTGTCACCTAGAAATGTCCGTAGCTTTTCAATCGTAGAGGAGTTGTCTTCATACGTTCAAAGTTACAAATGTAGAATGCTCTAAAAAATCCTCTAAACGCAAGCACTGGAAGGACATAAGTAGATTTTTACATAACACAGTCAAAAATAAGTAGCTAATTTCCACACTGTCTTCCCCTAAGTTGACATTTATTCTGACTGCGTTCTGCAGAGCCCCCAACATAGCAGCGTCATTTAAATATTATTTATACATTTTTGGTTCAAAAAGCACACCTTTACATTTTTCATACGTATACTCGTCAGCGCATAGTCTGAACTTATTTCTGCGGTGAGTTAAACCCTAAAGAATTTGATTACTAAATCAAAGTTAATAAACAAAAAAAAAAAAAAATCAGCGGATTTGATAACTTTAAATGTCGGCAAAATCATAATTGTTTACTGACACAGTGAAACCTCAATATAACGATATTTGATGCCTATTATGAAAAATATGTAAATGGAACACAATTTCTTTTGAGTACCCTGAAAAAACCCTAAACCCAGGCTCTACGGCTATATATACAGATGGTTCCAAGTTTAACAAAAGATTGAGTAGCGGAATTTATTCTGACGAATTCACGATAAACCTCAGTTTTCTCTTACCGGACTATTGTAGCGTTTTTCCAGCAGAGCTAAACGCCATAATGAAGGAGACTCGGTGGCTCATAATCTCCGCCCCTCCAGGACGGCCTATTGTTATTTATTCTGACAGCCAAGCTGCTTTAAAATCACTCAAATCTAACGAAACAACGTCCAACGTAGCCACGGAATGCAGGAAGACTCTCAATCTGCTGGCATCAAAATGCTCTTTGACTATTGTATTGGTCCCAGGACACAGGGACATTCCTGGCAAACTGCCTAGCCGACGAGCTGGCAAGGAGGGGGACGAAAATATATGAAGTCAATTATGCTCAGAATGCGGGCATACTAAAAACCTCCTGCAAACACGGACTAAAGACTAAACTCATCGAGGAGG
>NW_016174702.1:0-10699 GCF_001687245.7 Rhagoletis zephyria
CTATAGTCAGAGTCGACTTTTCCATTCCTAGTGTGTCATATAGTCTAACAATTTTTTCACGCAGTTTATTTTCTTCGGTCCTGTAAATTTTGTTCCAGTTTTAGGCTATCCTGCGGGAAAATTGAAAATAGTTAAAAAAAGGTGGCATAATGTCTTTATCAAGTATTTTACCTTCGCCTTCAAACCCAGTTTGGGACAGGGAAGATGAACGCCGCGTTGCACAAAAATCGAGGATTATTGGTGCACCCATGGGTGCTTTAGTGTCTGCGAAGATTGCTGCACCGCCTTATGGCCAACGCAAGGATTGGATACCACGCACCGAAGCAGATTTCGGAGATGGGGGTGCCTTTCCTGAAATTCACGTGGCTCAATATCCATTGTGTAAGGTGCACAACTTAACTATAAATCGTAATAGGTAAACACATTTTTTGCAGGTATGGGAAGTCCTTCTAATTTAAACAAGAAATCGAACGCTCTAGCAGTACGTCTAGATGAAAAGGGAAAAATCAAATATGATGCTATTGCCCGGCAAGGGCATGGAAAGGACAAAATTGTTTATTCGTCTATATCACAGTTACTCCCAGCGGAAGTTCTCGCTGAAGATGCAGAAGAACTGCGGCGACCTGATGCTGAAACCGTTGCAGATACAACTGAGGAAACGCAACGAGCTTTGGAAAAGTTAACAAATGCGAAGATAGCTGCTGCTATGCCAGTGCGGCATGCTGAGAAAACAGCTCCAGCACAGTATATACGTTACACGCCATCACAACAAGGTGATGCCTTCAATTCTGGAGCAAAGCAAAGAGTTATACGAATGGTTGAGGCACAACAAGATCCAATGGAACCACCAAAGTTTCGGATAAATAAAAAAATACCCCGTGGTCCACCATCACCTCCCGCACCGGTACTGCACTCGCCTTCGCGCAAAGTTACTGTTAAAGAGCAAAAGGAATGGAAGATACCACCTTGCATTTCGAATTGGAAGAATGCCAAGGGTTATACGATTCCGCTGGATAAACGTTTGGCTGCTGATGGCCGAGGATTGCAACAAGTTCATATTAGTGAAAAATTCGCAAAAATGGCTGAGGCTTTATACATAGCTGATCGTAAAGCCCGAGAAGCGGTAGAGGCGCGTGCAACGCTCGAAAAGAAGCTGGCGCAAAAAGAAAAAGAGAAGAAGGAAGATATGCTAAGGATGATGGCGCAGCGTGCTCGAGAGGAGCGCGCTGGTCTGCGTCAACCGGATGACCCAGCTGCTTTGAATCCAGAAACACGCGAGCGTAATGAGCTGAGAGCCGAACGTCATCGTGAACGTCAACGTGATCGAAATTTGGCACGTGCAGCACCGGAAAAGCGATCGAAATTGCAACGTGAACGAGAACGTGATATTTCAGAGCAAATAGCGTTGGGTATGCCAGCGAAGACTTCTGGCAATGGTGAAACAATGTTTGACCAGCGCCTTTTCAATACAACAAAGGGCATGGATTCAGGCTACGGTGACGACGAAGTATATAATGTATATGACAAACCGTGGCGTGATTCCAATTCCTTGGCCTCTCATCTGTACAGACCGAGTAAGCAGTTAGATAATGATGCCTATGGAGCGGACTTAGACCGCATTGTGAATACACAACGCTTCGTGCCAGATAAGGAGTTTTCCGGAACTTCGCGCGGTGCTGGTAGTGCCGCTCAACGATCTGGTCCGGTTCAATTCGAGAAAGAAGAGGATCCATTCGGTTTGGATCAGTTCTTGAATATGGCTAAAAAGGCACCAAAGCGATCAGAGGATAAGAGTGATCGTAGTAATTCCGAGAAGAAACGCAGGAAAGACTAGGGAAACAAATTGTAACCACTTCGAATATAAGTTGAGAGATGTGGAGATTTATATACATATATGTTATGTATAAATATGTATATCGTTTACCATCAATACAAAAGGGCCACGTTGACAATTTGAAACTATTTCAGTAGAAGAATACAAATTTTTAAAATTCACGTAGGAAATACATCGGTATTGATCATGGTGGAATAATAAGAAGTAGAGGTGGGTAACTCAGCACTGTGCTGAGTTACTGTGCTGACTCTTAGAAATGTGCCGCACGCTCAGACTCACCTCTGAAAATATTTGTAACTCAGTAACTCAGTTTATGTGCTGACAATGTATAGCTCGGTGTGCTTCAGTGTCGATATGGTAACTCAGTTGATGTGCTGACACTTGCATAGCTCGGTTCGGCTGCATTGTTTAGAACTGTGTCGATGTGGTAACTCAATTGATGAGCTGACCCATTCTCACAATACGATCTTCCAAAAAGTACCATAATAGATGGCATCACGAGACTTACCATCAGTTGAATATACGACTACCAAATTTAACAAGCAAGGCGAATAACCCAGTTATGCATACTTGCACTGCAAACCGAATTATACATGTGAAGTGCTATGCGTTGGGTAACCGCTTACGTGCATAGCCCATTTAACAGATTCTTATGTGACAACTCTCAAGCAAAACTAAGTAGGGAATTTATTCGCAAATGAACTCACCAGTTGAAATCAGCTTTCTAAAATTTTGCCGACCAGCTACGAATAGAAGCTAAGGATAACCTTTTCCAAATCGATTTCGATTACTAACATCGTCAATAATTTCGATGCACATACCAATTGTGCGATAGCACACTTGTGCCAGCTCTCTGTGCTGACTCATTAAAGTGAGTTGGAGTTACTGAGTCAGCACACCAAAATTTACAGAGTTACCCACCCTTAATAAAGGTGTTGTCAGTAGCGACGTGTTTGTTGTAATTTTGACAAGATCGGCATGCTTATTTCCAGTGCTGCCGATCTTAATTTTTATACTACTATTCGTTGGGAAATAGTATCTAAAATACTCCATTTTAGTATTTCGTTTTATCGCGATTTTTAAAGAACTTGGTGTTTTCAGAACGATATTAGTATTTAAAATTGCTGGGTTTGTATAATTTGTGTCCTCAAAATATAAAATATAAAAGATATCGTGGTGATCAATGGAAAAAGACGTACACAAAAATCGTATGAAAGGCGATTTTTTTATATTAAATATCTTTTGCTGCATTGTCATAATATCGAGCCAAATGGACTACTGATACACTAGAATAGAGCGTATTACGATGTCGCTTATATTATCGATATTTATGTGTTTTAATCTATTTCAAAAATTATTTACAGTCTCATACGAAATTGCTTTATTTTGCGGCCTTACTTTTTTATAAGTTACAATTGGGGTGTTCACAGTTCGTTCCAAATTGTGTCTGAAAATGTAGACGTCTGTGTGGAGCTTATAAGCCTGTAATTATACATTTTTCTACATTTAATTTGAAATAGTATGCACAAACGGATTAAAAGTAGAAAATAATTAGCATCTTTTCTAATACTTTAAAATGCGTAACCGGAATAGACCTGCCGAAAAAGTGAGGTTAAGTTACTGACAACACCTTGTTTTCACATGGTATTGATGTTTGGCCTTTGTTTTGATTGGTATATAAGTTCTAGTAAATAGAAAAGTTACGGTTAAAATTCCTTCATGTATGACAACAATGAAGAATGTTAAATAAAACAGTGAAATCCCCAAATTATCTTAACTGATGGATATTTCTGTAAAATTTCTCAAAGAATTTCTGATTAAGAACATTACCTCTCTCGTTCAGCACATTTCCCCACAGTATATACAGCACTAACCTTTTTGAGTACTCCTCTGATTCAGAGTTGTATACAAAATTACTGTGATATGAAAGGGAGCAAAAACCGTGTTATGGTAGAGTGGCACAGGTTATTTCGTAGGAAAACACTTCTTAAAATGTTAATAGGTAATTGCTATTTATTTTCTAATATCCAGATATGCAGCTTGTTATTAGAGGCAGTGGCATGAGAGGCTCACTAAAATCTACTCATCATGTTGGAGCAGCTCCGGGTAATGGACCAAGGAATGTGCTGGCTGAACTTATTACCATCATAACCAAAGGAATCTTCAACAAATGCATGGCCTGAATTTATTCGATAGCAATTCATAGCAATTACTATTGTATGTGTGTATCATTCATATTATATTTGTGACATTCTATGCTTTGATGTTAAGTATTTTTGAGAAGCTTCGGGTGATGGTCGCTCAAACTTGGGTGTGCTTAATGCACTGTGGATTCGCTGGCAGGCATTAGAGTCTTGCTTGTGTTTTTTTTTATATTTTTTTTTTTAATAAATAGTTAAATATTTTTATTCGGAAATTGAGAATTTTTTTTTATTTTAGAGAAAAATATATTTTTTACTAAAATATAATCTTATAAGGGATATTTTTTAAATTTTAAGTATATATTTATTCTAGATTCAGACGGAGAAACTTGTGTCGCGGCAACTCGATATTTTAGGGAGAGGGGGAGTCGAGGAAGGGGGTAGGGCACTCGTTCGGCTGAGTAATGCTAGTTGGCCGTTCAGAGCTGACAACAACAATTGTGTACAAAAAAGGTTCTCTGTGTGAACGCGAAGGGCAACACCAAAAGAGAAATTGCCGAAAATGAGCAACAAAAGTTTCACTCTGTGAACCTAGTCTTAAGAAAACTCCATTCAGTGCTATAATTAAGAATTGAGTTTTTCAGTTTATAGAAACGACATGGGTAATACCGCGATTTTTATGGCTCTAGCTCAATAACGCCGGCGCCACCTGTGGTGTCAGCGCACTAACCAGCGCAATGTTGTTGTAGCGGCTACTAAGCCCCGTTCGGGGCGGTTCATCCATAAACGTTGTCGTCAATTTCAGCTAGGGGGAGGCCAGGAAGTGTGCTACTTTCACAGGGGCTGTCCATAGGGACAGGGGCGTTAGCTGAGTGGGGTTCTCAGGGCATGTGAAGAGGTGCCGGGAGTCATGTGGCGATTCTCCACATGCCGGGCATTGGTTGGGCACATCCTCGTTGATTCTGCTCAAGTACGAGTTGAGCCTGCTGCAATAGCCAGAGCGGAGTTGGGCTATTGTAGAGCGGGTCTCCCGAGGCAGACAAAGTTCTGTCCCGTCCCCGTCCGGTGGTTGTGTGCCTAGAAGGCATTCACAGGGCGGGAGTCTACATAACTTGAGACTGATTCCCTGTGAATGCCGTTCAGGGCCTGAAATAAGTAAACGACGAAAATCGTCGAAAACTATGCAGTGCTGCCATGATTTTTCGATTTAGTACACTAGTCGAGTGGAAATTTTAGAAAATGACTTGAATTTGAAAAACGACTTGCATTCGTCACGACTCTCGCAATGAGGGCGATAATTTTGTATATTTTATCCTCGAAAAGAACTTTTTATAATCATGAGGTGGAATTCTCCACAGTAAGTGCTGCCGTGCGCGAAAAACGAAAACGCTCGACACAACCCAAAAATATTCCTCGGGGACCACTTGGTAAAAAACTGCGAAAAGTTTTATTACTGTATATACTTAAGGATCCCCTTAAACTTGTAAAGTCTTAAACAGTGTAAAACTCGTAAGTTTATGAGGCTTTTATGGGAACGCCCCCTTTGTGAAAAGGTGTAAATAGGTGCGTAAAGTTACTGTTTAATAGATCAACCAGGATGTTGTGAAGCAATTTTTGTTTCGTAGATTTTCCAGCATATTCCGCCATTTTGTCTCTACAACTATTGGCTAAAACACAATTGGAAATGTCGAAAATTAGCAGAACACCTAAATCAATACAGTTAGAGTAGGAAATTCATTTATTTTATTCGCGTATTGTTTTTTTCATTTATTTTTATTATTTTATACATTTTAGTATAAACATTTCGGCACCTCGGCAACACTGAAGCTTACGAGGTCGTTTGCACGTCAAATTTGCCTCCTAAATTTACGAGGGGCTCGTAAATAGAGCTCCATACAAATTTTGACAGTTCTTTTACGGGGCTCGTAAATTTACGAGCTTTACGAGGTTTACGAGGCTTTTATACCATGTTCTGACCGACATCGAAAACATGTTTTCGTTGCTAAAACTGGTTTTCGACTTAATATTCAATTTACATTGAGCCCAAATGCGTCATTTGGGCGAGAAACCTCAAATGCGAGGCCAAATCACGCATTTCTCCATACAAATTCACATTTCCAGAATGACGCATTTCGACGCATTTACACAAAATCACGAAACAAATGCGTTCCAATTGCCGTACTATTTTATTGAACGCACTCAGAAACAAAAGTTCCACAAAAGCTTTGGTTTGTCTTTGACATTTGGAATTTTTCAAACACAAAACAAACACAACGAAATAAATAAATCTTTGAAATTTGTGTGTAAAAATTGTTAATTTATACAAGAGCTTTACACATTTTTAGTTTAATCAAAGAATAATTGCCTTTTTGTGTCCAAAAAGCGTTAACAATATAATAAATGTAGTGTTTGTTTACATACATTTTGTTTTTGTCTTCCCTTTTCATTTGATGAGAAGTCAAAGCAAATGCGGATCAAGCAGTGTAAACACCTCCAAATGACTGATTTCAAATCACGAATTTTGGTCCAATGTAAATGTAATATAAAACATGTGTTTTCGTCCATGTAAAATCTGTCAAACGATAACTAGTTTTCGCTGAAAACTATTTGAAAACTCACGTTCCACTCATTTCAATCGGTGTCTTCACTAGTTTTTTTCGATTATTTATTGAAGTGGAAGTCATATCTTATCATCTTTAATACGCCATTTCAGATTTATTGTTAATTGGCTGGCAAAAATAAAATAAGAATGAAAGAGGTTACTAATGAAAGAAAATGAGGGAAAAGCATTTTGGTTTTGTTTTTGTGTAGTAAAACTGTAATCAGAGGATGTAAGAAATGTCAACGAAAACACTAACAGCCGGTGTGAACAGCCTTCAGCCCACAATCTCAAAACACGTTTTCAAAGTGTTTTCGTTGTCGGTCAGAACATGGTATTACATGTATAAAAGAAGACCCCTACTGTGTATTTCCCTTCTGAATTTTCAAATTGTTGTGGTCGCAAAAAGATGTGTAACACAACAAAAGCACTTGATAAAGCTAATTTCTCGACTCGGGGCACGAAATGTGATATTTTGAGTTTATTTTTCTCACTCGACAGGGCTCAGCGTAGAAAATCATGCTGAAAATCAATAGCAAATCAAACTCAGTTTATCGATTATAGAACAACTCGATAATGATCAATGCTGAACTCGTGACGAGTTCTGTTTCATCAGCGAGTTCATTGTGAATATATACAGGACAAAGAAGAAGCAACGCAGCACAATTTTGTGTTTTGGTAAAAATTTGTTAATTTTAATTGTAAAATGGCCACGGCATTGAAAAGGCCGCATTCCTTAACGGAAACGATCGAGATTGGTTCGAAGCCTCAGAAAAAAATTCGCATTCAAACAACAGCTAAGGTTAATAAGAGCAGCCATATATTGCAAATTTTGGCAGCATTGGAGGGAGTTCCTCTCGGTCACGGTCAGCAAGGCAGCAAGGATCTACTCGAAGTATTGGTGAAGATAGCAGATGAGCTTGTATTGGATGATGCACAAATTGCTGAATCACAAGATGTCATACACCGTCTAATGGAAATATTCCGCCAAGAGCGGGATGGTGACACCACTGTCCGTGTGAAAATCCTCGGTTTACTTGCCGATTTTTCCGATGTACGAATACCTGAGGTGGTCAACGCTTTAGTCGATGGCATCATTGGAATATTAAAACATGAGAGGTCACAAAAAGTTATTGCACAAGGCTTATATGGTTTGCACAAGATTGGCATACAAAATATAAAACTCTTACCGTCAACGCATGTCACAAAAATTGCCCACTTTGCGCAACAGCAGCTCACATCAGAATCCTACCATACACATAAATATGCTTTGTTGGTACTGTCAGCTTTTGTAACACTAAATGATGCCCGAAAAGGTGTAATGGATTTAATAGGACATTATGCAGATTCACAAGATTCGGGAGTACGTGCGCAGGCATTGAGATCTATATTATGTCTAGGCGAGCGCGGCGCAACTCTATCACCCACACTTTACCAACGTGCTGTAGAAGCTATGAAAGACGATTATGAATGCGTACGGAAAGAGGCTCTGCAATTAGTATTCCAACTGGGCATAAGTCATCCCGACCACATGATACCTGGTGAAGGGGAGGAAGACGAGGAAATACGCCTGATCGATGCCGCATTTGGTAAAGTCTGTGGAGCACTCTGCGACCTTTCTATACAGATACGTACACAAGTATGTATACTTTAACTTGTATTCTACCGTATCTTTTATAAATGCTTTACTACGTTTTTTAGGCTGCAGAGCACTTAGGTCTTATGACGCAAGTCAGTTCAGAGTTTTTGCATCAGACTTTGGATAAAAAATTAATGAGTAATTTACGTCGAAAGAAAACGGCTCATGAACGTGGTGCACAATTAGTGGCGAGTGGTGAATGGTCGACTGGGAAACGGTGGGCTGATGACGCACCGCAGGAACGACTTGATTCTAAATCTATATCGCTTGTAGCCAGTGGGGCTTGTGGGGCGCTAGTGCATGGGTTAGAGGATGAATTTTTAGAAGTGCGTACAGCTGCAGTGGATTCAATGTGCAAATTGGCTTTATGCAACCCAGATTTCGCAGTAACATGTCTGGATTTTCTAGTAGATATGTTCAACGATGAAATCGAAGATGTACGCCTGAAAGCAATTTATAGCCTTACCGCCATAGCGCGCCATATTGTGTTACGCGAGGATCAACTAGAAATAATGCTGAGTTCATTGGAAGACTATTCAGTCGATGTACGCGAGGGATTGCACTTGATGTTGGGAGCTTGTCGTGTTTCCACACAGGTAAACGGAAACGCGAAAAAATTTATTCTAAATTTCTGACAGTAAACTTAGCTTTTAACCTTTTTGGGTTGTGTATTTTAAATAGTTATAACCGGGATGCATTTTATTGAGCGGTTTTATATTAACTTTANCACTTGATGTTGGGAGCTTGTCGTGTTTCCACACAGGTAAACGGAAACGCTAAAAAATTTATTCTGAATTTCTGACAGTAAGCTTAGCTTTTAACCTTTTTGGGTTGTGTATTTTAAATAGTTATAACCGGGATGCATTTTATTGAGCGGTTTTATATTAACTTTTATTTCAGGCATGCCTTCTGATGGTTGTGCAAAAATTGCTTGATGTGCTTTCCAAATATCCTCAAGACAAGAACTCTACTTTCGGTTGTATGCGCAAAATTGGGCAGAAGCATCCCGACCTCTGCATGGCCGTCACATCTCACCTCCTGCAAGATCATCCGTTTTTTGACAGCGCAGAACGTGACGTAGAAGACCCCGCCTACCTTTGTATACTGATTTTACTTTTCAACGCCGCAGAGCACTTAGTGCCGTTAATAAGTTTGTTTCCAGATGTAACACTGAAACACTATGCGTATCTTCGCGACGCTATGCCCCAAATCGTACCTCAATTACCCATTGAAGGTGCTTCCACTACGAAACCCATCAACCCTTTAAAAGGCGCACAGAGTTCTCGAGAGTACTTAAATACAATACTACAACATATACACGATGTTTTTAGTATAGTTCGCGATCGAGTTCCATTGTTGAAGACAGCCCAGAGCAATTTGCAACGTCTAGGTGCAATCGATCCGGAAATGTTCGGTACTGCAAATTTTTTGGAAACATACTTGGCGGGGCAAATACAATTAGATCAGCTTCAAAGCTGCACAAATACGCAGCGCAGTCGCGCACCACTAAAAGAGTCATTAGCGCAACTGATACGTAATTGCCTTAAATTGCAACACATCTTCTCTGGGCTCACATATGGTGACATGTTACTTGTAAAGCAAATTTGCTTGCGCGCTTGTGCACTGCATCTTGTGCTTATTGTACGGGATCGCTCTCAAAGTGCACTTGGCCCCTGTCAGATGCTACTTCAAACAGCTGCAGACATCAGCAACTTCCTAGATGACAAGGAAGAGTTCCAACCAGATCCATTTACAACATCATTGCTTACGCAGTTAAGTAACATTTCGGATCCAAAGCCCGGAAGAGTATTTCGCGAAATTTTGCCGCTAGTACAAAGAGCTTCGCCCGTGCGTATGCCTCCGGCGAATGTCAACATACGTATGTGTGTAGCACGAATTATTGAGCCATGTGCACAAATGGCACAGGACAATGTCATTAAAGTAACTGCTGGATTAATTGCAGCGCTTCCTTTTGTTGCGGAATTTGACAATTTACAAGAAACTCAAAAACAAGAAATGCGTATTAAAATTAAATATCCTGATCAACATGTTCACACGGTGGTGCCAAAGTTGTCTGACTTCAAGAAAATTATGACCGAGCAGGGCGAGCACGAAACTAGCATGCGATTGCGTACTACTATTTTGCTCTCGCATAGCGTCTGGACAGAGGCATCGTCAGTCGACATTACGTTGTGCTTATCTGTGAGGCCGGGTACTGAGTTAGAGTTGTGTAAACCCGCGAAAATACTATTCGCACCAAAACCAGTTCGACGTGGCATATAAGATGGTAATAGAAACAGTTTTGTCATGCATGTATGTATGGATGTATATATGCACCAATGTATGTATGTATAATCTCGATAAGAAATTTAAAGTAAATTACATACCAATTTGTGTATTAGAAATAAATGTAGATGATCTGTATTGACGAAAAAGTGAGACATATATTTTCCATAAACAATAAAAATAATGTATTAACAACAATT
>NW_016174703.1:0-10696 GCF_001687245.7 Rhagoletis zephyria
GTTAGGTTAGAATAGGAGTAGTTATAATTGATACTTGTTCAGATTCTTTTAGTCCTTCTCTGATACTATAGGAAATTTGGAATTTAAGACATATTTGGCAGGCTTTTGATGATAATGAGGATGAGATCATAAAACCCTAATAAAATATATTTATATACGCTTTTGTGCATTAAGCCTTAATCTGGCGGCTGCTTACAATAAAGATCGAGTTTTACCTCTTCTCAGCTCTAATCTCGATCAACTTTTAACACATAACTTTAAGTTCATGGGTAAGCTCAAGAGTGCTTAATATTTCTGTCCCAGGCAGTGTTATGCAACTGAANCAGTCCTTCTCTGATACTATAGGAAATTTGGAATTTAAGACAGATTTGGCAGGCTTTTGATGACAATGAGGATGAGATCATAAAACCCTAATAAAATATATATATACACTTTTGTGCATCAAGCCTTAATCTGGCGGCTGATTACAATAAAGATCGAGTTTTACCTCTTCTCAGCTCTAATCTCGATCAGCTTTTAACACATAACTTTAAGTTCATGGGTTAGCTCAAGAGTGCTTAATATTTCTGTCCCAGGCAGTGTTATGCAACTGAAAAATATTGTAAAAAACATCGCCCCAAGGAAGGATTTTTACGTCCGGTTTTTGTAAATTTTATGCAAAAATAGTGGATCTCTCTTTAATACACTAATATCATCATCAATCCTATTATTGAGCTTAGACAGGCTTTACCTAATCGTATGAGATCTTCATTCTTTACCTGTCGATGGAATCCTCGCTAGTAGTTCAATAAGCTGTGATATTAAAGGGCTGGTTCTTCTCAACAGGTGCTTCTTTGTCCTCGGTACGCAATTTAAAAACCGAATGGCCTATTGACGATCACAAATCCAACCTGAGAAGTCTGTTATCATGAAGGAATGCAAATAAAAAAAATTTCAGGGTAAGGAACTTTTTTTTATGTAAGATCAATGCTCCAGTCCGATTTACGACAAGAAGTAAGCCGTTCGTTCATACGAGGACGTAGGGCGAAACAGTCACTCGATTCACAGAAAGGACTTAGTTCAGGGCGACCCAGATTGGATTTCTGGCCTGGGCAGCATTCATACAGAGCACGTATATATACAGACGGCTTTCAAGTCTGCAGAAACTTGTAAGAACATCAGTGATATCTGTGTGTCTGTATCAAATTGTAACCTCAATATGCTTTGTGATAATTTTTAGTTTCTTGTTTAGAAAGGTTAATATCTCTTTCCCGATCTAGTAGGATGGCTAGTTAGTAATCCCGAGCGCAGACAGGTCCTTCTTGGTCCTTCCATTGCGTTCGTGGGCGCCCTTGCTTTCGTTGTCCACCCATGGGTGCGGAGTCGAAGGATCTTTTCACCGGAGCGTCGTCATCCATGCGTACAACATGTCCAAGCCAGCGTAGTCGCTGTAGTTTTATTAACTATGTCCATTCGTTAAAAGCTCGTACAGCTCGTCATTCCATCTTCTCTGATACCCGTC
This sequence comes from Rhagoletis zephyria, assembly GCF_001687245.7. Classification (NCBI taxonomy): domain Eukaryota; kingdom Metazoa; phylum Arthropoda; class Insecta; order Diptera; family Tephritidae; genus Rhagoletis; species Rhagoletis zephyria. The sequence goes on from NW_016174703.1 coordinate 1,502, forward strand.
GTCCACGAAAACAGGGCCGTAGATCTTGCGTAGAATAGTTCTCTCGAAAGCCCCCAAGCCTTCTCATCTTTGTTCGACATTATCCAAGTTTCTGCGCCATATAAAAGGACTCTCTCATCATGAGATTTGTTGAGCGTGATTTTCGTTCGTCGGGAGAGGGATCTGTTTTCCAATTGCCTACCGAGCCCAAACTAGCACCTGTTGGCAAGAGTTATTCTTTCCTTGATCTCCAGGCTGACGTTGTTGGTGGTGTTTATGCTGGATCCTAGGTAGACAAAGTCCTTCACTACCTCAAAGTTATATCTGCCAACAGTGACGTGTGTCCCGAAATGCGTGGACTCCTTATATGTTGCCAGGAGGTACTTTGTCTTGCCCTCGTTCACCGCTAGACCAAACTCTTTAGCTTCCTTTTCTAAACTGGAAAATGCTGCGGTTACGTCCCTTTGTTTCAGACTTGCGATATCGATATCATTTGCATACACAAGTAGCATCGTTCTTTTGCTATATCCCTGCAAAAATCGCGACTACTNGTCCAAGTTTCTGCGCCATATAAAAGGACTCATGAGATTGGTTGAGCGTGATTTTCGTTCGTCCTACGCCTGTTGTTTGTTTCAGTCTTGCGATATCGATATCATCTGCATACACAAGTAGCATCGTTCTTTTGCTATATATGGTGCCGCTGCGATTCAGATTGACTTTGCTCTTAGCAGCGACTGATCAGAAAAATGGGATTCCACCATAGTGTAATAAGAGAACTGGACAGTATATTGCCAATAGTTATGGCATGGACCTCTTCGCTGGTCCTGGTTGGTTGGTTCGTTTAAGTGGACAAGCAATTAGCAAGTTTGCTATTTCGTCGGCAGCCTCTTTTCCGTAAATGTCCCGGCACCCATATTAGGTTAGTTTCGTATTGATCAGAAATAGAGAGAATATAATAGATAACGCTTACATAGCCTGGTAGGCGAAAGGATAACTTTAGGTTATATTGCTCGATGAAAACCACTGCACCAACCCCACATTCCATATTTGAATCGTCAGCTAAGCCCTGCAAGAATACGACCTTNTTGCGATATCGATATCATTTGCATACACAAGTAGCATCGTTCTTTTGCTATATCCCTGCAAAAATCGCGACTACTCCATGCATGTGTGTAAAGAGTACGCCCTAAGGACCAAGGAGTACTCCAAAATTAACCACAATTCATATAAAAAATATGGTCCAATTAACATTGCGATGTCCTAGGGCAGGACCATATACTCCATCCCTGCATTACATCAGAGTAGCACAAAACTACTCCAACATATTAACAATGGCATTGTTGTTATATTTTTTCGTTTGTACACGCTTTTGTTCTTCACTTCTCAAATGCTTTTTCGAAATTAATAAAAACCAAGACAAAAATTAAAAATTACATGTTGCCTCTGACGGTATTCGAACCCGAACATGCTGGGAGCTAAGAACTAACAGCGAGCATCTCTACACGTTCAGCTACAGCCAGACATGCAAATGTGCTTTCAAATGCTCAACTTCAATCACGTTTCGTTAAAACACGAGCAGTGATCGGATAACAAACAATAAGCTGGCGCAGAGGCACGAGTTGGTCCGCTACAGCATGACAGAGGAACACTTTTGTAAGTACTCCAATTTACCACAAATAGACTACATGGTCCAACGATTTTTGCAGGGATATGGTGCCGCTGCGATTCAGATTGACTTTGCTCTTAGCAGTGACTGATCAGAAAAACGGGATTCCACCAAAATGTAATAAGAGAACTATATTGCCAATAGTTATGGCATGGACCTCTTCGCTGGTCCTGGTTGGCTGGTTCGTTTAAGTGGACAAGAAATTGGCAAGTTTGCTAGTTCGTCGGCCGCCTCTTTTCCGTAAATGTCCCGCCACCCATATTAGGTTAGTTTCGTATTGATCAGAAATAGAGAGAATATAATAGATAACGCTTACATAGCCTGGTAGGCGAAAGGATAACGTTAGGTTATATTGCTCGATGAAAACCACTGCACCAACTCCACATTCCATATTTGAATCGTCAGCTAAGCCCTGCAAGAATACGACCTTTCTTTACGTCTAGTAACTGCGGCTTGGGAATTTCGTGCGGGGTTTGTGGTGAATCCAGTTCTTAGACAGGATATAGTCAGTGGGAAAAGGTTTAATTTCAGGCGGTAATGTGTCTAGGTTGTAATCGCGACCGAACGGTCTTTCCTTCTAGAGCCCCAAGGAACGCAGTCTGATTGCGCTGTTAGAAGCTGAGTTTTCTATAAAGATATCTATCGGTGATAAATAAAACGTAATCCTTAGAAAGGACTGGACTGGTAATCAGTATAAGATTCTAAGAAAAAAAAATTAGCTCCTTTCCCTCAAAACCACTGTTGGCCAGTGTTATATTCGAGTTGATAGTTGACTTAACTAGAAGAAGAAGAATGTGGATGAGGTCTTATAAGTACTTCCGTCGCCTATCTGAATTGTAGAGTACTTAATGTACACCCTTCCTTTCCGTCGGCAGNCCCAGTTCTTAGACAGGATATAGTCAGTGGGCAGAGGTTTAATTTCAGGCAGTAATGTGTCTAGGTTGTAAACGCGACCGAACGGTCTTTCCTTCTAGAGCCCCAAAGAACGCAGTCTGATTGCGCTTTTAGAAGCTGAGTTTTCTACACACAGGACGCACGAAATTTCATATCATTGCACCTGTTATGCCAGCGGCTGCTGACCTTTGAGTTCCGCTTAGTTTTAACTACGTAATCCTTAGAAAGGACTGGACTGGTAATTAATATAAGATTCTAAGAAAAAAAAATTACCTCCTTTCCATCAAAACCACTGTTGGCCAGTGTTATATTCGAGTTGATAGTTGACTTAACTAGAAGAAGAAGAATGTGGATGAGGTCTTATAAGTACTTCCGTCGCCTATCTGAATTGTAGAGTACTTAATGTACACCCTTCCTTTCCGTCGGCAGTTCATGACGTACGTATGTATGTACTTATATTAAATGTGTATGTATGTATATACTCTGCATTACTCACATAAAGTCTTTATTGAATTACACAATGCTTAGCATCCTTTGTCTACACTTCCTGTCTGCTTTCAATTAAATCGTAGAAATTGGAATACTCTTTACGTAATTTTTTTTTCTGTTCAATGACACTCCTGTGATCATCCAAACAGCTACTACTTACAGGTATTGATTAAAAAAATTATCAACTGTTTGCAGAGCAGGAAGTGGCAGCTGCGGTTTTAAGTCCGTGGAGATGTGAAGATTGAATGTCCATTGTATGTATGTAATATCAGAAATGAGTGTGAAAATATGTTTGTAGTTGTTACTGCTGTGCCTTAATTACAGTTGGTACGTGCTCGATTTAAAAGAAAATCGTTATTGGATCTATAAGTATGCAAGCATATTTACTTGTAATAATGTTTGCATGTATTTTAACGGAAGTTGCATCTTTTGTAATGCAGATCGGATTACTTTGTAAATTTTGTTGTTGTTTTTTTTTATGAATTTATGGCTGATTGAGGTTTACAAAGTGTAGTTTCAGTCAAACACAGCGCCATTATTTGTTAGTATATCTACATCGATAAAGCTATTATTACGGTGTATAAGTTTTTGTCACAAAAAAAAAAAANACATTACTCACATCAAGCCTTTATTGAATTACACAATGCTTAGCATCCTTTGTCTACACTTCCTGTCTGCTTTCAATTAAATCGTAGAAATTGGAATACTCTTTACGTAATTTTTTTTTTCTGTTCAATGACACTCCTGTGATCATCCAATCAGCTACTACTTACAGGTATTGATTAAAAAAATTATCAACTGTTTGCAGTGCAGGAAGTGGCAGCTGCGGTTTTAAGTCCGTGGAGATGTGAAGATTGAATGTCCATTGTAAGTATGTATGTAATATCAGAAATGAGTGTGGAAATATGTTTGTAGTTGTTATTGCTGTGCCTTAATTACAGTTGGTACGTGCTCGATTTAAAAGAAAATCGTTATTGGATCTATAAGTTGTAATAATGTTTGCATGTATTTTAACGGAAGTTGCATCTTTTGTAATAAAGATCGGATTACTTTGTAAATTTTGTTGTGGTTTTTTTTTTATGAATTTGTGGCTGATTGAGGTTTACAAAGTGTAGTTTCAGTCAAACACAACGCCATTATTTGTTAGTATATCTACATCGATAAAGCTCTTAAGTATTTAGTCACAAAAAAAAAAAAAANTTTTGTTGTTGTTTTTTTTTATGAATTTATGGCTGATTGAGGTTTACAAAGTGTAGTTTCAGTCAAACACAGCGCCATTATTTGTTAGTATATCTACATCGATAAAGCTATTATTACGGTGTATAAGTTTTTGTCACAAAAAAAAAAAATGAAAATACATATATAACTTTTGCTACGGGTATTTCATTTTTATAAATTTTCCAACACTTTCAAAACTTGGAACTATTGGCATAGTCGGATTCAACTTGCTTATTATCGTCATTATCGTTATTATTGGCATTTATGTACATATTTAGCAGACACAATAAAAGTTTACTATTTTTTGAAAAAAAAACTTTAAATTGTATTCCCTTCCCACAATTTCCGTGAAGCTATAAACGAGGCAAGGAAAAACACTGGCTACCGCTTTGCATTGAATTTACATACCTACACCTGGTGGCTGAAACAATAGAAATGCCTTATTTTGACCAGTTTTGGCTTTATGTCCTTTTGTTCATTTAATATCTAATATTTTTTTCCAAAAGTTTCACTCTTTATATAATAAACTGTATATAAATGCGCATTTCAAGTTTTGTAAAAAAAATTTAAAAAAATACAACAAATTTTCATCTAAATTCCAAAGCAGAAAAGTGTTCTCTCGCGATGAAGAATATCCAGGGCAAAGGGTTAAATAGGGAAAAATGTAACGTTTGGTTTCTAGTTCGCCTCAATTTCAAAGAAGAATGTTTGCATGAATTCAAGCAGTAAGTCTAACTTTTAAGACTGCTAATAATGAACTCTACCGAAAGCTCTGATAACTAATTTCGATGGTTTTCTTAAATTTCTGCAGTTGCAAAGCTTTTCACACTTAAAGTTCTTTATACATACTATGTATACTTTCGTTGAATATCAAAACAAAATGTGAAAGCTTAACACTTTATGTAAAAGCTCATTTAGCACTCACGAAAGAGCCAGAGGTTACCATTTTCTGAGGTAGTGTAATAAAATAAATATAATTGTAAAAGCTATTAAAGCGTAGAAAGCTCTTTATGTAAATTCAATACATTTCTATTTTCAATAAAATTTTGAACGTAAAAAGGTCGAAAAAAAAAATTTATTGTTTACAGTAAAAAGGTTAGAAAATGGGCGTAAAAAAATTTCTAAAATTTGTCAAAGAAAATATAAGTAACATGTGTATTTTAGAGTGAAAGCTTCTTCAAATAATAACCTACATATAGAATCGCAACGTAGATTTTAATACCTAATTGTCAAACTATGTTGTGAATGCTCTCAAACCAAGTCGAAAAGGAAATTTGTTGGTTAGAATAAAAAAATAGGATAGAATAAAAAATAATATAATAATGGTATTGCTTGCAATAAACAAAGATGAGAATGGAATCGAAAATTGTTTTTTTCTGAAATTTGTAAACAAAATTTTTGTATGAACTTTTTTAGAGTGAAAGCTTTTTAAAATGAAGTCTTAAATATGGAATGGAATAGAAAATTATGTTTCTGGGATTTGTAAAAAAAATTTTGTTTGTGTACTTTTTTTATAGTGGGAAACCTTTCAAAGCAAGTTGAAAAGGAATCGTGTTGTTCGGAATAAAATAGGTGAGAATAGCATAAAAAAGGCTTTTCGAAAATTAAAAAAGAATTCATGTGGACTTCTTTTATACTTTAAAGTGAAAGCCTCCAGAAATGAAAGCTCATATATAGATAAAAAAATACATATCTGGGAATTATGAAAGCTTAATCATAAGTGTATTTATGTTAGAATTTTTTCTGCCTCATTATCTAACCACAAATGCGCGGTTCATTTTCAATGCCAATGCTTGCTACCTACCTTAAACTTATTAAGCGCTTTTACGCATTTTGCTAATTTCCAGATGTTTATCGCTGCTTTTGGCTTGTTTTGACTACCACCAAATACATACCTATGTATGTATGTATGCTTGGCTATGCCAACGCATTGTATTACTCACCGCATTTTATTTCGGCTTATTTAATGACAATTCACCACAGACAAGCAACCGGTTTACCTTGTGTTTGTTCGAAAGTCGACTAGGTGGTTTTATTTTCTTAGCGCTTTCAAATAAGGCGAAGTTGTAAAAAAATAACATAAAATACAGGCAGCTAAGTAAATAAAAAGTGATAAATTAAAAAATAGCAAGTTCAATATTTAACCGAGGCAAAATGGCAACTTGAAACAATTGCACGTGAAATAAAATATGCATATAAAATATTTAAATTGAAACGAGGTTATTACCTCTTCAAATAGGCAAACATTTGCTTTCGCTGCTATTTTGTTTCTTACGCGGTTATTGCCTTTGCTTGAGCGTTGCAGATTTCCACATCGTTTAGAAATTACATTACTCCATTCCGAAGAAAACAGCTGCGGCAACATTGCTTTTCCACTGCACTGTGCTTTTACGGTTACAAAAAAAACTGTGATGTGTGTGTGCAATTGTTACATTGAATTAATTGTGCGCTTTTTTGTCGGATAAAATACGCTTGCTCCACGTAGCATCCAATCACAAAGCGCAGCCAATTTCATTCAGANCATTGTATTACTCACCGCATTTTATTTCGGCTTATTTAATGACAATTCACCACAGACAAGCAAGCAACCGGTTTACCTTGTGTTTGTTCGAAAGTCGACTTGGTGGTTTTATTTTCTTAGCGCTTTCAAATAAGGCGAAGTTGTAAAAAATAACATAAAATACAGGCAGCTAAGTAAATAATAAGTGATAAATTAAAAAATAGCAAGTTCAATATTTAACCGAGGCAAAATGGCAACTTGAAACAATTGCACGTAAAATAAAATATGCATATAAAATATTTAAATTGAAACGAGGTTATTACCTCTTCAAATAGGCAAACATTTGCTTTCGCAGCTATTTTGTTTCTTACGCGGTTATTGCCTTTGCTTGAGCGTTGCAAATTTCCACATCGTTTAGAAATTACATTACTCCATTCCGAAGAAAACAGCTGTGGCAACATTGATTTTCCACTGCACTGTGCTTTTACGGTTAAAAAAAAAGCTGTGATGTGTGTGTGCAATTGTTACATTGAATTAATTGTGCGCTTTTTTNTCATTTTTATTTATTTTCCAACACTTCAAAAACTTGGAACTATTGGCATAGTTGGATTCAATTTGCTATTATCGTCATTATCGTTATTATTGGCATTTTATGTACATATTTAGCAGACACAATAAAGTTTACTATTTTATGAAAAAAAAAACAGTAAATTCCCACAATTTCCGTGAAGCCATAAACGAAGCAACGAAAAACACTGGCTACCGCTTTGCATTGAATTTACATACCTAATCTGGTGGCTGAAACAATAGAAATGCCTTATTTTGACCAGTTTTGGCTTTATTTCTTTTGTTCATTTAATATCTAATATTTTTTTCTAAAAGCTTCACTCTTTATACAATAAATGGTATGTATGCGCATTTCAAGCTTTGTAAAAAAATAAAAGAAACAAAAAATTTTCATCTAAATTCAAAAGCAGAAAAGTGTTCTCGACGAATAATATCCAGGGCAAAAGGTTAAATAGGAAAAAATGTAACTTTTGGTTTCTAGTTCGCCTCAATTTCAAAGAAGAATGTTTGCATGAATTCAAGCAGTAAGTCCAACTTTTAAGACTGCTAATAATGAACTCTACCGAAAGCTCTGATAACTAATTTCGATGGTTTTCTTAAATTTCGGCACTTGCAAAGCTTTTCACACTCAAAGTTCTTTATACATACTATGTATATTTTCGTTGAATATCAAATGTGAAAGCTTAACACTTTATATAAAAGCTCATTTAGCACTCACGAAAGAGCCAGAGGTTACCGTTTTCTGAGGTAGTGTAATAAAATAAATATAATTGTAAAAGCTATTAAAGCGTAGAAAGCTCTTTATGTACATTCAATACATTTCTATTTTTAATAAAATTGTGAACGTAAAAAGGTCGAAAAGGAAATTTATTGTTTACAGTAAAAAAGGTTAGAAAATGGGCGTAAATACATTTCTATAATTTGTCAAAGAAAATATAAGAAACATATGTATTTTAGAGTGAAAGCTTCTTGAAATAAGAGCCTACATATTGAATCGCAACGTAAATTTTAATACCTAATTGTCAAACTATGTTGTGAATGCTCTCAAACCAAGTCGAAAAGCAAATTTGTTGTTTAGAATAAAAAAAATAGGATAGAATAAAAAATATTATAATAATGCTGTTGCTTACAATAAACAAAGATGAGAATGAGAATGGGGTTTTTCTGAAATTTGTAAACAAAATTTTTGTGTGTGAACTTTTTTAGAGTTAAAGCTTTCTAAAATGAAAACTTAAATATTGAATCGAATAGAAAGTAGATTTTCTAAAATAAAAAAAATTGTTTGTTAAGTTTTTCATAGTGAAAGCTTTCTGAAATGAAAGCTTAAACATTGAATGGAAGTAGCAAAACATTTTTTGTTTGTGAGTTTTCTTAGAGTGGAAATGAGAGCTTAAGTAGTGAATCGAATAGAATGTTGTTTTTCTAAAATTTATAAAAAATTGTTTATTTGCGAAGTTTTTTTCTATAGGGAAAGCTTTCTAAAATGAAAGCTTAAATATTGAATGGAATAGAAAATTCGTTTTCTGGAATCAGTAAAAAAATTTTGTTTGTGTACTTTTATTATAGTGGGAACCTTTTAAAGCAAGTTGAAAAGGAATCGTGTTCGTGTTGTTGACTTCTTTTATACTTTAAAGTGAAAGCCTCCAGAAATGAAAGCTCATATATAGATAAAAAAATACATATCTGGGAAATTTTGAAAGCTTCAATCATAAGTGTATTTATGTTATGTTTTTTCTGCCTCATTATCTAACCACAAATGTGCGGTTCATTTTCAATGCCAATGCTTGCTACCTACCTTAAACTTATTAAGCGCTTTTACGCATTTTGCTAATATCCAGATGTTTATCGCTGCTTTTGGCTTGTTTTGACTACCACCAAATAC